>NW_026138136.1:772500-805000 GCF_025592945.1 Manacus candei | reverse complement strand
GAACTTGGCTGCATTCATCTCTCAGCTCTATTTCAATCTCACTGTCATATTCTTGTAATAAAGAAGAAGCATGAAGTACTGCTTTTAATCACAAAATCATGAAAAGTAGCCTCCATAGAGACAAATTTGTGTGTTGCAGCATCACTTCCAGCTTCACTGTAAAGGCTGTTTCAAAGATTAGAGCACCTGATATGCTGTGCCTCTAACAACCTCCATCCATCTAATTCTTCTGCAAACAGATGGCAGTTTCATATTTTGTCCTATTGGATTCAGGAAGCAAAGCTTAAAAAACCCTAGCCCTTATTTCTGTCACTTAACTGCATCAGAGAGCACTGTTGCAGCTAGCATTTGACCTGAAATCAAGATGCCCAGTTGCTTGAAGACAAAGCCAGCATACTGATTGTGTCCGGTAAGTTAAGGAATAAGCTAACCTACAACAGCACTGTTATTTATAAAAGATGCTTTCATTTTTCTAGGAATTCTTCCTCCAAAGTATTGACTACAACAGAACCTGCATAACTGAACATCTCTAATGTTCACTTCTAAAGCTAACATGGCTACAGACTAAATAAAACTTTTATTGTACCACTTTGAGAAAATTCAGTGAAGATTTCTTCCTGTAAAATTACAGCTTAGATAAGAAAATAAAAATGCCAAAACCAGAATAAGTTTTCAACTGTGCACAATGCATAAGCCCAGGCACTAAGCTGCATAAGGCACTGCAGCTGTACAGTGGTTTCCATTCTTTTACAAATGTTCAAGTTTATAAATTTCAAGTCCTTTTCTTTAGATTCAAAAAGCATCAATACATTATCCCTTTTAAACTTTCCATAGCAGTGACCCACCACGGCAATTATATTCCATAAACACAAAACACAACTTTAAATCAAAAGGGTACCATGACACTGATGAAGACACATAGTATATTGCAAAGACATGAACAACTCCATGGAACGTATTTCAATATGCATACTCTTGAATTAACTTTTTCCTCCAGCATTTCTTTGCATATAGATTAAGACAAGTTACTAAAAGGAAATCTGTGAATAGCGAAAGAGAAAACTTGTTCCTTTGCCCCAAAATGGCAAAAATAAGCAACATATACTATTCTATTTATAGTTTTTGTGTTTTCCTACATGTAACCCATAAACACAGGACATGAACCCTCAAGTAACCAAAACAAAACTAAAGGGAGGAGGCTCTTGCAGGCAGAATTAAGCTGTTAGAGACAGGAGGTAGGTCTGGTAGAGATGGCTTGTAATGTCCTCTTGCACTACGTACACATTATTGATGCCAAATTGTAGGTTTGAGTTTTGTATTCTTTTTCTTTGGTTGTGTTTCCTCCTGAGGTAGAGGTTCTGTATGTGAAAGTATAACACTGTCAGGTGTTCAGATTAGTGAGAGAGACTTATCTGTGACTACCAAAAAACCCCAAAGATAGAAAAACCACTTATCTCCACATAGGCCAAAGTCTGGCCACAATGTAGACTTAAAAAATTGTAAGAATTCTCTTTTCCAAACCTCTGAAAAAGATGAAGTAATAAAAATAGCTAGTTAACTACAATCAACCCACGAAGTTGCACTGTAACTGCTTATCTTCCATGCCTTTCAGATGTATGAATTAATAATAAAATTACATTATATCAAGCTATAATATTTGAAACAGCAGCATAAGGTATACTATTATTGCTATACAAGGTAATATGAAAGCATGGGATTTAAGATTTAAGAAGCTACATCAAAAAAACCCATATTTTACTGAAAACAGTCTATGAGAAGAACAAATAGAAAAAAAGTCAAATATCAGTTAAAATATTGGATGAATGTATAGTGACAAGGTTGTGTAGATTTTTAATGACTAACAGATGTACTCCCTACTTTCATATATGTGCTCATCCCCACAACTTTATGACTCCAGTTTGAAAACAGTATTGTTATTGACACGATACTGTTGTTTTGTATGATCACTATATGTTACAGACAGCAGGCCATAAAAATAATCCATGCATCACATTTTTTGGGCAACAAGTAAAAAAGAGTTGTGCTCAAGTCTATCTGAAATTAAGGTCATTTCCATAAATTATTGGAAGTGTGGATGGTTGAAGCGAGCATGGAATTTCACAAACAGGGTTAAAGGACAGCAGAGAAGACCAACACGGAAAGCAGACACTAAAAATGTGAAACCAGAAAGTCAGTAGCTCTGGTAGATCTGTCATAAACATAGCCAGAGGGGGCTTAGTATGTCCTATCCAAACACTGATCTAAGCCAGAGGTTAAAAACAACAGGACAAAGCACAGAGTCAGGTACACAATCTATGTGCTTCACCCAATTTTTGTGCAGATCACAGAGCAAAACCCAGCAGAACAACTGATAAAACTACTAGGTTTTGTTCACTGTGCTGTCCCTGAAACAAAAACATCCATAAGAGAAAGTCTAAGCCAAGTTGTCACTTGGCTAGCATGAGAAGCTTCTGCATGATAACAGCTTTACTCTTGTCACTGACAATCACCCTATTAATGCTGTCTTTTAAAATCTGTCTAGGGAGACTGATACAAAATCCAAAAAAAAAAAAGATTTGGAATACAGCTGTCATAATAATATGAGTGAAACAAGCGAAAAAACTCTTTATTTCAAGAAATTAGTTATCACAAACGTGAAGCTGAGCAAGAGAACCTACCCTTACGTCAGCTCTCACAAATGAGCAGTAAAATGTTCCCTACACACATACTCCTGCACCAAGGGACAAGTTGGTAAGCCAAATTAAATATTTTTCAGGAATCACAGATATCAGCTAAAACTTCCTGAAATTCTCACCTGCTTGGAAGTCCTACTAGAAAGTTTAGCCACAGGTGACTACAAGTCAGATCAAATCACTAAGTAATTGAAATACTAAAACAGAAGGAATTAATTACACTGATTAAACCAGTATTTCTGCTTTACTAAGCTAGTACCAGCAGACCTTTTATTAACAAATAAGGACTGGATTTTATTATTAATACATTATTACTTTATTAGCAACAAAGCTACAAAAAGCACTTGGTGTTTTCAAAAGCTCAATATGAAAAATCCCATTCATAATCAAAAGGATTCATACAATCTTAAACAAAAACAAAAGCTTTAAATTAGCAATAACTTTAAAACTATTAGAAGCTCTGATTACAACAGTATAAAGACTTATTGCTGTTCAAATACAAATTAAGCATAATATTAAGTAAAATTTTAATAATTAAGACAAATTAAATATCTTCAAAATTATGAATTTCATATCAGGCTTTAAATTCGTATGATAGGTATCTCCAAGAGGCAATGCTCTAGTAGTAAGTTACATCCTAGTAAAGTGGTTTTTGAACTGCTGAACTATCATTTTTTGAAAACTGAGTGATTAAATAATACTTTTTCAGACTTATTTTACAAGCATTTGGATAAACCCATATGATCAGTCCCATGACATTGCTCATATACATCTCTGATAGGAAGGATATGAAGAGTAACATAAGAAACAATAGTTTGTATCAACATTGATATAGTGTACTTTAACCACAAAACTAAAAGATCAGCCTTTCTAACAAATTTTAACCTCAAGTTCGCCAGGTTCATTATTGCTTGATAATCACAGTGCCATGTGTTGATTTACATTTCTGGTACTGTCTGAACTATTTTCTGATATTACTGCATTTTCTATAATTCCTTAACTGCTTTAACTAAAACAATTGATGCGAGTATAATGATTGCCCAGTCTCTGCATTAGCTAAGAAATGCAGATTCAAAGAAAATGGAAAAACCTAGGAGAAATATTTAGTTAAATTAGTTAACCACTGCGTGTTTTATAACGGGCCCACACAATTCATAACCATTTATATAAACATTTACTGACTGCTCATTAAAGCTGGTATGACAATTACTCACAAGCTGATGGAAGTTCCTGCCCAAATTCAGTAATGTCTGAATCAAACAAAGGTTAAGATGAAGGTTTATTTCTTTAGTAATAAAGAATCCTCACCACCCACAACAGCACATATAGAAAATAAATTTTGCTCCCCTGGGCACAAATACCTCTGCTCAATGAACAATGGCTTTCACTCTGCTAATTGGAGAACGGAGAGGTAAAGGTCATGTGTAAAAACAATAGGGGATATAAAAATAATGCAAACTAAGGAAATTACAGCATTTTCCAATTGTCAGCATGACAGCTACCAGTGAGAAATAAGGACATCAGATACGTGTGCCCTACTGTGCAGGCTGGGTAACAAGACAGTCTACACTCCAGTATGCTGGCAGTATGTAAACATCTTCCCTTTCTAGGGACAATGGGGCTGTGCCCCAACAAAAGTAATAATCTTCTCTAGAATTACACTGACCTGGAAATAGGAAGAAGGAGGAAAGGATGAAAACAGGAAAAAAAAAGGCTTTGGAAGGTCATGGAAGTGCAATGGTTTGAACCATTCTTCTGTTCTGAGTAAATGAATTTTAACGTCCTTTTTAGTTCTTGTTCATATTTAAGTACTGCCTTGTTAAGCAGTTTGGCTGGATAAAAAATAAGAGCAGGGATTAGAGCAGCGTTGTGTACCTAACTTGTTTTCCATGGACTAGAATAGACAAATGCAAATCATAGCAAAACATTCAGAAAAAAAGTACATGCAGGCAAACTATCATTTACTTTTTGAAAAATCCTTTTGTCTATAGTTGTGTCCTTTTCTTAATTTAAATGACAGATGCAGATGTTGCTCCTAGTAGTTAGCACTCACATTAATTTATTTTTAAGTGTTTGTACACAGGTTTCAGACCACATTAAGAGGAACCACATTTTCAAATTAAATTATAGTAGGGAATTTTTAATCAAGTTTCCTTCTTCCTCCCATTCTTTTTCCTTGCATCTACTTTAAATAGTTGCCTTGAAAATGCATATACCTCTGAAAAGCTCTAGATTGTGATTTTTTTCAGACTTGCAAAGGGTTGTCATGTTTCAGCTCTTTTCCCCCTACTTACTTGTCCAGTCTTCAGTGTTCTAAGACATGCACTTAAAGGATAATAAAAGAAGACCACATTATGTGTCAAATTAAATGTTGTTGATACTTGCTTTAAGTGTACATGCACTGACATTCTGTTATGGATCAGCTGCTGGACAATAATCCTTGCACATTCCCCGCCTGACAGATTGTTCCGTATTTTGTTTGAGATGCTCTAATGTTTCTGACGACCCATACAAGGCCACACATTTCAGCAAATTTTCCAAATTAATACTGAGACCAGTTTACAATGTTTTCTTCAGTAGCGCTCAGTCTTACTGATTGCGTCCTAAATAATAAACCATGGCCTCAGGCAGTTTTTCTCAGAATGTTTATGATGAGAACTCATTCATCTAAATCTACTGGCCAATGGAATAAAATAAATCAAGAATTTCCCAAAATATAACAATATTTGTGTTCTCTAGATAATTGATGACTGCAGCTGCACTAATTAAAACCCATGTGAGTTTCATTAATCTTGGTCACTGGGACCAATTGCTGCACACCACACCCTGATCACTGCACATCGCCCTTGTGTCACATTCAGGTGAGGCTTGACTTTTAGTTAGAATCTCACTATATCATTATATTTTTTAAATCTGAACTATCATATCATGCATACACCTATTGCGCATACAAGTGACTTAATTCACAACAGGAAAGCTCAATAATAAATTTAAAATATTATTTCAGACCAAATTATTTTCAGTAAGATGCTTGCCAAATACTCTGCCACCCCAAAGAAGACAGTGAGGTATGGAGAAGGGTGAAGAATACCTGTAATAAAAAAATTCTCTATTCAGAGGAAAAAGAAATACAATTAATTTTTCTTCAATGTGACTACAGTAGCATTTTGTTTGCATACCTACACATTTCTCTACTGGAAATCAAAACTAAACCTTCACTAGAGTATTTCTAGGTAATAGGTGTATAGTATATATATTTTTCTGTATCAGAGAACATTTTTACAGCCACAGATATGCTTTGCTTGTTAAAGAAAAAGAAATGTGTCAAAAACTTGTGGTTCAGATAAATATCTACAGAAATAGCTATAACTAATGTTAATAACTAAGCTGCCTTGCAGATCATAAATACTAGGAAATATAAATAACTCCTAGAGACAACTGCACAATCTATATTTGAGGAAAGGCAACATCTGAGTAATCAATCACATGAAGCCAACATTGTCATAAGCTGAGTTTATGAAAATACTTGTAAACATTTATTAAATGTAAATCCCTCTTCAAAATGTGTGTTATCAGAGATCCCCATTTTTTCATGCAATTTGGAGTGTGTAATATACAGCAGCTGATGAATATACAAGAGCCTTGTTGCAGGAGCTGCTTCCTGTTGGTCTTTCAAAGTGCTGGCAGGGATACAATTTCTTTCAAACTAATGTCATATAGAACATGTTCTAGAGAATAACTGATACAATTTAAAATCTGGTCGTATCATCCTTACCAAACAAAGTAATTCTTGCTATTAACACTACTTCTTTTTCAAGATTAAGGAGCACATTTTCCTTTTGTTTGCTGATTGAAGTCTAGGGAATAAATAATAACTCATGTAACTGAGAACAAGTTTTGGACCATTATGTACAGGCTTATTTTTACACCATAATAAAGCTTTTGCCAAAATAACTTAAGAGCTGACAGGCAAGTTTAATAAATGCTTCACTGCAAAATGCTTCCACAGAAAAGCTTCATGCTGTCCCTTTGGAAGGTTCTTCCTATGTATGGGAAGGAAATGCTGCAAATCTCTCCAGAAAAATGCTGCTGTATGCTCACGCCCGGGTCCTTGGGCATACATGGTTCGCTCCTCTCTAGTTTTTCTACTTTCCTTCAGACCCTGATGGCCAGCCACCGTGGCTCTGACCACAGTAATCATTTTTCCTATCAATACCTATTCAGCACGCTCAGACCTAACAGTTACATCTCAGTGGAGACTCATGACCCAAAGAGTCCACAGTACTTGCAGGTCCTATACAGCCTCCAAGGAAAACTCAAGAAGCTACAAGCCTCTTTCGAACATCATCTTTTCCCAAGAAGAAGTTCAACAACCCATACACAAGGACTCTGCCATGGTAATGCATGAATTATGTTCCTAGGGTCAGCTCTAGCCTGGTCTTCATCTTTCTTGGTATATCCATATATTCCTCCTATGCCATAACAGTAAGTGGAGACACCCTTATCAGAAAGTAGCTACAAATCACTGATGTTGTGGAGAGGATGCGTGGCACTCAAAGAAAAGACAGAAGCTAAGTACAGGTTTTGAGTACAACAGATCACAACATCAAGCTTTTTCATTCTTTTTCTAGTGAAACAGTTTAACCAAGTAACTTTTTAATGGGAACAGCATTCTTATTCTCGTGAGGACTTCATTATCCTTATAACAAAATATGCAATGACATAGAATGAAAATACAAAATAAAATCAGAAATAGTCTCAGTAAATGTATATATTGCACAACGTAATAATAATAAAATTGATCATCTTTGCCACAAGATATACCCCTCTCTCCTCTTTTTAAGCACGGCCATCTTATTCTGTTGCTGATAACAAGATCATAGATGACATTTCGGAACACCACAATAAGCAGATGATGTCATACAGCTCTAGTGCCAGCTCTGGTCAGAAAGTGCAGGTGAAAAAAAATTCACATATTGCAATGGTTCAGAGGCCTGGTTGGACAAGTTGTTCTCAAATAGTGTTAGACCTCCTAGTAGGTGTCAACCAAACATGTTCTGAAGTAACTTTTTGAATGGACTTAACAGATTTTCAGTCCTCCAATTTTGGTCCTAGATGGGCTATGTTAAGATATTAAAAGTCAAAGTCTGAGTTGCTTTTGAAAAGGAAAAAACCCAACAAACCAAAACATTGATTAAAGAGGATGTATGACTCACTCCACAATAGGAACACTAATTTTCTCTCTCTTATAACTCAAAAATGGTCGAATTGATTTCAGTCAAACTGCTAGCAGAGACCAAGCCTGAAATATTTCAGTACACAAAGAAAAGATTTTTGAAATATTATGAATAAATGAAAAAAGAAGGGTACAAGTGAAAGTATTTTGCACACTTTACTGAAGTATTCTCCTTGCTGTCCTAACACATTTGTTAAATAAAATATTAACAAAAACTAGTACTGAACTCTTACATTCAGTTTAAATTTTCCTTAATCCTCCTCTATATTACTAGAAATTCTCATATTTCCAATCTCATTCAAGCACCCTATTTTCAACTGCTTATAAGCTGTCAGTGTCTTTCAGGTCCTGACAGGTTGTCTTTGTTCCAACTGTCCATATCTAAAAAAATATTTCCCTTTCATTTATCAAACACACTGTGGTAATAACTGTCTCTACTGAGCACAACTTCTATTACCCAGAAATGAACAAAAGTAGGAAGGGAGGTTTCAACAATGCTTTCTCAGTAAATTGTGCTTAGTGAGTGCCTGGATTCATCTAAAGCCAAGTTGTAATTTGACTTTACTTTTGTCAACTGCATCACACTGCAAATGTTAGCAAATTCTGATGTTATGCTGTTTCATTAGTCTCTTGAACACCGAATATTTCTGATATCCATATTCCAGACTACTTTTCCTTGTGGCTATCCATCCATGTTTTCTTAAGAAATCTTCATTTTCCACCCTGTCCATATTTTCTCTTACCTCTGGGTCACTTCATATTGTTCTTTTACTCATTCATGACTGCAAAACCTACAAATTTAGTATAATCAGATTCATTCTCTGTTCAGTGGTTTTAATTTCCATTATAAACAGTGCCTATAAATTTGTCTCGTAAACAGCTTGCATAATTTTACTAAGTTAAGCTTACCTGTCAGCATATTTTTTTTCCATTTTGAATATTGGTATCATTAAGTACTGCCTCTTGCTGTCAATTCTCATTTACTTTCTTTTCCATGACTTCAAGAGGGTAATTCCTCTGGCTCAACGGCATGTAACTTATTTTCCTGAACTACTTTTGATTAATGTTTTTAAGCTCGTTTTCTAAGACACCAGCCCTTTTCCTCCACAAGTCCCAGACAGCAGAATTATATTTTAAGGAAGTTGCTGGAGCAACAACAGATTGCAGCTTTGGGTACTCTGTTGAACATACTTGAAATTCTACTTAGTAGGCACTTCATTCTTATTGCAATCACTACAGGGCATACGGCAATGTCTGCAGCAAACAGCCAAGGATTTTCTTGTGTCAAGTTCAGTCACCTGCATTGCACAATCCACTTCTCAAATTCATGCTTTGTTTACACTGCTTCTACAGGTAGGCTGTTCCAAATCCTCACTCCTCTAAATATGTAGAAATATTTCCTTCATTTTCAGTGTCTTTCTTCATGGCCACTTATTTTTTTTTCCAACTTATCCATTTGCCAAGAGTAAAACTAGAGTAGGTCATCTTAATTTTCAGTCATATTATTGTAACCTTTTACCTCTGTTCACATCTTCTGCTTCACCCAAAACTGCAGATACTATTCTATATGGACAGATGTCTCACTCAGCCAAACTTCAATGTTATTAATAGTTCCACATCCCTTTGCTGCAAGTATTTTTGTTGGTTCACCCTAAAACTGCCATTTCCCATTTTTTTTCACAGCTAGAGATCATATGAGTTTGGTGATCAGATTAAAAAATCACATCATTTTAAATAATTTCCAATTAATAAGCCTTTGACTTTACAGTGAAAGTAATATTAATTGCTATTTTCATGATCTTACCATTCTTACCAGATCTCATCACATTACTGTTATTCCTATTGTAAAAGCGATCCAGCTTTTACCATTTGATACTCTGTTTCCTATTTTACAACACCCCAACAGGTCATGTTACCAACAAATTCCAAAGGACTATTCCCACAGTTTAACTATGTAAAAATGGTACCAAGATCATTCTCTGTGGAATTTCACCTCTACCTTTTGTTTCCCCACTTCTTTTGAAAGATAACCTTTTGTTATGTTCCCTTTAACTGAAGTGTTATCATCTCAGAGCTTTTGTACTAATCTCTGTAGCTGAACCAATTGTCAAGTGGACCCCTATTTAATGTTTATTCAAAATCCAATCCTAAAAATTTCCTCTGTCAAGAGAAAGGGGTATCAAAAAAGCCCCCTACAGACAGGTATCAAAGTAGATGGGAAGAATCTGCCTTTGGTAAGCCCACACTGATCATATTGCTGTACTTTCCAACCTTTGAATAATTTTTCTTTGATATTTGTGCTGAATCTCTGTACACAGTATCAGACCACACAATTGCTAATCCCTTCCTTCGCTCATATGTATATGTACAGAAATTACTATTTCTATCCAGTCTCCCTGGGAGGAGTGCAAGAATTCAGCCATTCTCTACTCATGCCTTGCTCCCTGCACACACAGGGAGCAGACATAGTAGGGACGTAGGAGGGCAAGGTTCTGCTACTCTGCACCCAAGCAGCTACATTGCCACAGTTGAAACAATACTACCAGTAAGGAAGATGTCTAATACAGCTGGTCTCCAGCAAAGTTCCTCAGCTTGCAGCAGAGTGGTATGAAATAATAGTTGAAAGCACTGGTATTCATTATGCACCTCATCGCTTACTGGTGAGACAGGTATATACTTATATACTGCACCACTGAGAAAAAAAAAAGCAAGAAAAGCTCTCACTCTTGAAAGCCCTCAGGGAAGAACTTTTGGTACCTTACAAGGGATCTGAGGATCTATTAGGCTCTACGCTGTCAGAGCATCTGTTTATCTTCCATTTTCCTCACATCATTTTAACAGGTAGGAATGGAATTTAAATGACAATTACTGCTAAAATTATAAACTCCTTCAGACTGGAGTTCCTGATGCACACAGACTGGGTGTAAGTCAAGAAGAAATACCCCTTGTTCACAACACAGCTGTTTGACTTGACTAGAAAATAATGTTTCTCCCCTAATTCCCAATTTCATATAAAACTCTGGTTATAAATCACTGCCAATGGTTGGACTGACTGAAATTCTAATGCTATAACAACTTCTATTGCATAAACACTACAAAAAAAAGTATTTCAGAGTGAATCAGTAAATCCCTCAATTCAATCCATTGTCCCTATATACTGATACTTCAGCATGCATATTACTGCAACAAGGAATATATTTCCATAAACAGTGAAATTAGGAGAAAGAGTTAGAAATGCACCCTTTGTGATTGAATTATGCTTAGATCCATCAGTGCAGAATATAGACTGCCAAAACCAAGAAATTTTGGTCAAAGAAAGAAGTTTAAAAAAATCTTCACCCTTTATTATCATGTTTATCAGACATTATACAACTCCGTAACTAGTTGGGGTTTTCTTTGTAAACAACAGGACAGTCCCTAAAGATCAAATCAAACCACTGATTTTACAAACCAAACTCCCCAGAAAATGTCATAATAATGGATTATATTATTTTTTTCCATCATTTATAGCTTCCCACTCTGCCACTCCTGGTCAAAGAAGTTGCAAAATCCCATTTTATTTCTTGCCTGAGACCAAGCACCTTTCCCCTCCTAATTCAGGCAAGTTATATAACTCTGTAATGAAGAGTAAAATAAAAATACTGAACTACTTACTCCAACTGGACTAACTTACTCTGACTATTTACTTCAACTAGATTAACACTAGGGTATAGTGATATTGGATCATAAAATTAAGATCTATAAATATCTAAAAATATGTTATGTAACATGAATTTGATGTCGGGCATATAGGAAGGGCACAGAGAGTTGAATTATCTCTACCCCAAGGTTCATACATCAGGTTAATTGTTTCTGTAAGTTTGCTGTTACAATTCATTGTAACTGCCAACATGGTTAAAATATTAAGAAAATGTTTTAAAAATGAAAATAACTCATTCTGGAATTGCAGTTTCATACACATTAAGGGTTCATCAGTGGTTTCTAAAAGATGAGGAGAGTAGCTAGGGTTTTCCTTCAGGTTAGACTTCCTAAAATCCTTTCAAGAGCTCAGGAATGGGAGACAGAGCACTTAAAGAAAGGCAGTGAGCTCTGCAAACCACAGGTGCCAAGGTGGGTGAAGGCGAGAAAGAATTGGGGCACTGTCCTACCCATTCCCTGGCTTATGATCCTGACCCCTATTCCAAGTACTGCAAATTCTCATGCCAAAAAAGTATTATGCTACCACTTTAACAAAGGTCATCCACAATCTGGTCTCAAGGAAATCATTCTCACCACTTAGAAAAATGCAACTTCCATTAAGAGTAATGGAAATTGCACATGTGCATCAGGACAATTTAAGGCCCTTAAGGAATTGTATCCTCCCTTTACACACACATGTAATTTTCATTAATACCAATTAAAAGAAAATCAATTCAATAAAATTACATCCAGTTTCCATAGCACAGAATCCCATGCAACACAATAGTAAGCAGCAATGAGTTTTCTTTTCTTTTTTTTTTTAAGCCAGATTTAAATAATCTTTTGAATTGACATTTTTAATAAAAAGTAATTGTTTTACTCAAAGCAATGGTAGCTAAAATAGAAATTTCAGGTTGCAATCCAATCAGTGTAAATTATTCAGGAAGTAGGAAAAAAACCTTAAATTTTTTTTAAAAAAATTCATTATAATTTCCTTTTGGGGCTCAAATCCTGCAGGCAGAATGAAGAACACAGGATATGGACAGAGCAGATGGATCCTTCTGCCATTTATATATCTAGTATATATTACATTTTCTTTCAACTTCATCCAGACTTTATTAATATGTACATTAAAATGATTATGTTTCTTCTATATTAATCTAAATTAAAATACAAAGAAAATGTAAATAAAGCTGCAGTGGTTATTTCATACATATTTCATAAGTTTTCTAATATACTATTGAAGATGTAAGCATGAAGTTTGAGAGCAGTTTCACAACTTTTTTGTAAGCTGGGAGTAAACAGTTTTGTGTTCCTAGAAGTGATTCTAAGTATTCTATAAAAGACTCAAAAGTTCAGTGCACATAAGCTCCCACTTTTGCTACCACCTTCAAGAACAAAGCACAAGATAACAGGAGAATGTGACTGTATAAAAGTTGTTTTTAAGCAATTTCTGTGCTTTGCTGATTCTAAGGCAAACTTATGGCAGGCTGGTCCCCAGTGCACCCCAGAAGAGCCTTTGTACCTACATTTGCCCTCTCCTCCAGCCCAAATTTGAGTAGTAGGTCCTGGGGTTCCCCTTTTACCCCATATCAAAGTAATCCTCTTGTGGGTGGCTATGCTGACTTTGAAAACACAGCATCTCAGCGGCACAAAACAATGAAGTTGTTCTATAAAAGAGAGTCAGGCCCAGTTTCCATCCACTGGCAGGTATGCAAGAAAATAAATTAGGAAAGGCAATCTAGGTCATGTGTCACACAAAAATATAGGCACCGTAGGATAAGATCCATGATAAGTGTCCTGAAAGTCAGTTCCTAAATTGGTTATAAAAATTAAAGTACATAAGGTTCAACAGAAGAAAAACAGTAAAAGGAACTTTTAAATTAAAAAACCCACATGGTTATTTTCCTATTCCTGCCATAATAAGCATGCATACTGTACTTGAAGGGTAAATGCAACTATTTAAATATTTATCAAGTAAATACATGTGCTGGGGGGCGAGGGGGGGGGTGTTTTATGTCTGATTTTGAGAACAAATAAGTTTTAAAAAGTAAACCTAATGCAATGTAATAAAACTGCAAAGTATGTTCTGACCTTCTACTCTTCCCTGCAACACTTATATGCACATATATACACACTTTAATAATACATATCCCAGTGGACTACAACCGACCCCAGTAAATCCTGCTGTTTCCCCAAGTGTGGAATTAAAAGCTTCATGATCAGAGTGAGAGAACACATTTGTTTCCATTCTTGTGATATCATTTCCCCCCCTCAGACTAGTGACACCACTGAAGCCCATGACACTCTACATAGCTGACTCAACTGCATATGTTAAAAAATTTACAGACATTGAAATCAAATCTATTTCTTAAAAAAAAGAGGCTTGTACTTTTTCCCTGAAATAAGTAAAACATTTTAGAAGGAAAACCAGACATTTTAAAATGATAGTTCCAATACTGCACACATATAGTAAAACCAAACAAATGTTATTTTGTAAGTACAAAAAATAACCAAGGTATGGAGTCCAGGAAAATTCTGAAATTAAAGACAAACTTTGGAAATTACATGTTTGTTTAACAAATAACAGAAACTGAATACATTTTAATTTAGAATTCTGAAGAAGATAGCTCTACTTTGTTAGCAGAATAGAAAAGTAATTTAGAAAACTACAGCATATATGTAGAAATATATGAAAACCAAACAGGATATATGTTTTTCTGTTTGTAGCATCAAAGAGCAACAGAATTTGAGAAAAATTCACACATACGCATGTTCTCTCTGCACAAGAACCGAAATTTCCCTTCTCCCTATGTAAGAACCACAGCCTTGAAAGGGAATTTCAGACCTCAAAAATCAAAATTATGATGACTTGAGCAAACAATATTTGTACTTTCTCTGGTTACTGGTATCCATTACCTATTCTCCTCCTTCCTCAAATGCTTGCTGCTACACTGGGCCAACTGTTTTTCCTACCCTTCTCCCTACACTTATTTCCCCTTTTTTTCCTTTTGTGTGTCTTCTTCTCTGTCACTCTCCTTAATGCTTAGCATTCTTTTTGCTCCTTATTTTAAGTCACAGCTGTACACCTTCAAAATATCTACCCCAACCTCACGATTTTCCAGAACAAACTATTATGTAAGCATCCATAGGACACCTGTATTTTAGAATTTTCGGTCTCTTATGCTTCTTATTCTTTCAGGGCACCAAATATTTCTCAAACTGCCCAGGTCACAGATGGTGATGTTCTGATGCAATTCCAAACATATCTCTTTTTTTGGAAATGCACTGTAAAATGTGTTTGCATTTCCAAACAGTGGCACAACTGAACAGAGCCTTGGCCATTCCTGCAGCATTTGGGTTTCTTTTGCTAGCTAATGTGCTAGTTCACAGGGGAAGGCAATATTACATATATTAATCATTTACAGAGAAGCAGGGTGCATCAATGGACTGGGCACTATAACGGCAGCCAAGAACTAGGCTTAGTCTCAGTTCTGTCACTCATATGCTGTCTAACCTTAGAAAAGTCAGTTTTTGAGTAGTATTCAGTCAAATTTGCAAAGATCGTGACTCAGGGAGGACAGGTGGGCGTTTTTTCTGTACCTTGATAACCTTCAGATTTGTAAGCTGCAGCTTGAGTTAAGAAAAACGTGAGTCTTCTGTCTTTCAGACAGTCTTGTCAAAGCCAAAACAATAATAGCTGATGTGAAAGTAGCTTCCTCTATTCCTTTATTCAAGCCATGAAGGAAGAAACTTAGCTGGCACAGAGCTGGAGACCGTAATTAGCTGAATACTCCTTGAGAAAATATTCAGTTTTGAAGCCAGACTAAAAAGGATGGCAGTAAGCAAAACTGAAGATGTGGTTCTCATTTCCCTCAATGGGTTATAGAATTTTTGGTGGTATACGTCAGGAGAGTCAAGCTGTCTTCCTGAAAAAGTAACCTACTTCCTAAATAAAATGTGCATAAAGCACTGGATGGAATCAGAATGCCCACAGATGAATGGCAACTAGCTAATGGGATATATTCATCAAGAATTACATCGGTACTACTAAAAGTTATAATTTATCTCAACAAAAATGCAAGAAAAGCAGTTCCAGAATACACACAAATCAAAGAAATGAGAATGAGAAAACACATTTCTGTTGCCATAGGAGCATCCATATCATCAACACCTGTTTTTAATGTAAATAATAAAAAGCCACGTATATCTTCATTCCCATAAGAATAGCAAATATTACTGGGATTGACAGTGAAATTACAAAATGGCATACTTAAATGATGGGCCAGATCCACTCCATAATTACACCTTTGTATGCTAGTCACACAAGTGAAAAGGTTCATCCACCCTGGTCCATGACAGAAAATAGCCTAATATATATATATTTACTAAACAGAAAAAAATCCTTATTTAGATGAAAAAGGAAGACAACAGCTTCATATTTTTGAATAAAGGAGATGACCTCAAGCAATATCTTCCAGTTACCGTACTTGCAATCAGAGACTTTTGAAGCCTACTCTGTAAAAGATGCACACAAAAAAAACTGAACCTCAAATACCTTTCGTGCATTTCGCTTACAATTCCTCAGCTCTGAGAGATCTAAAAAGATTTATCATGCTAAATTCCCTGTAGATGATAGGCAGCCAAACATTTAAATGTGACATCCAGAAAGGTAATTTGTCCTTATAAGGACAGTCCACATCCCTAAGCGTTCAAGCTGTCATCTTATACTTTTAAACACTTAGGGTTTTCGGATGAGCAGTGATAATTTTTAACAAAGCAGAGAGGTCTCAATTTGCAAATTGAGTAACTCATCGAATAAGAAAGTTGGATTTGTAATAGAGTCTGACAGATGTCTGCACCACGACATGACAGTGACAAAGTGCCTCTGAAATTTTCTCTTCAAAGATGAAGTTTCAGCTTGCCTCTTTTCACCTCTAGGAATCCCAATAATATTTTTTGATTATACAGGTGAAAAGAAATTTGGTTTCAGCTACTATCCATTTACATCTAGCAAATAAGTTATGATTATAATACCAGGCTCTGATCATGAGAAGCTCCAGCAATAATAATAATGCAGCATAATGCTTAAGAGTCCCTGGCGGTACAGGAGCATGGCAGGGAAAAACCTATACAAAACAGCTGCGAAGGAAGCTAATTTCTTGAGCATAAAATAATTTTCTGAATTTTAAATTAATATTTTACTGTCTTGTTACAAACCATATTTGCAGATTTCTTTGAATTTTACCTTAACATGTGTATGGCTTAATAGGAAATTTATGTTAATAGTATTCAACTGTATCAATATGAACTGAGAGCTCAGAAGCAATACAACAGGATTTTTTCCCAGTGAGCCTGTCCAAGTAGGTTAATACTCTGCTAACAAGCACTGTGGTCAAAGAAAGCTGTCACTAGTATGATTTTGTAGTGTTTTCACATGCAGGAATCACTCAAATACTTAAAAACTTCCAACACACTACTGAAAAAAAGAGTATTTATGAGCCCATTTAGTGAACACAAATTACGGGGGAAGGGGAAGGGTCAATCATGTCCCAGTGGTGGTAGAAATGTACTACTAGAGCAATCACTAGGTTTAAGAGACAGTTGCAAGTGAGGAAGTGCTTCACAGCAGCTGGCTGTCCACTCAGCCTGATCAGCATAGCAGGAGAGGCAAGCTCCAACCCTACAACTGCTGTGAGCCTGGCTGCTTTTTGAGATTTAGGAAGTTTCCAGAACACAAGTATTTTGTTAGGAGTGAACAGGTGAGAGTGCCTCAGTCCATTAGAATTTTCTTCCTCAAGGTAGGCTGTTGTTCTAATAAGAATTCAAACTCAAATCCTACTCTAAAAAGCCCAGTCCTAACACAGCATCAACTCATAATAGTTTCAAATTATTTCATAGAAAAGTACTCAAAAAGATTCATCACATATACACTACTAACACCTAATAAAATGGCCACTTCTTAGTTAAGCATGCATAAACCCTACGCAATTCTATGTTTTAAGCTGCAGTCTAACTAAAGACGTAAATATTGCTGTCTCTGACACAGCCTGTAAGAGGCAGGATGCCTCCCTAACTACTGCAATAGAACCAAAGGCCTTAGTCAGTGTCATTTAACTGTTCTTGAAGAATACATAGCTGGATAAATAGAAAGTGGTAACATAGTATTCTTCAGAAGATTTCACTATTTTCTTAGGGCACGGTTTTCTCGGTTGTACATAGATTTACATAACTTGAGAGACCTGGAAACATTAGGGTGCAATGGAAGAACTTCTCGTTCATATAACTTGGAGAAACACTGCAGAGTCTGCCTCTTCTGATGGAAATGTAACAGCAAGTAACATTAAGAAAAGTCAGTACAGACTGCTCTTTTAATGAAAAAAAAAAACAAAACAACCAAAAGAATATATGATGAATTCATAGAAAAGGTTTAAACATTTAGTAGTTAACATAAACACCTTTACTGAAAATAAAGAAACAAAAAAAGAAACGGAAAAACCCCGTTCAGATCTTAAACTTCTGTTAACTATGGTGGAGCTGAATCACAGAAACCGGTCAGAAGACTTTGGAAAAGTAATTGAAATAACGTGGTGGATCAAGTATGTACCAACTTCAAATTAGAGTTAAGAAAAACAATTCCCTCTGAACAAGTTACTCCGTATCTGCTTACTGAAGTGTCGTGAGCTCTAAGTCCTTCTCTGAAGCAGTTACTGGAAACTTCCAGGGGCAGCACACAGGCCAAAATGAACACTCCCAGAAAGTCATATAAACCACTTAAAAGATTTACTTCCTACAAGAGAAGTAGCAGCCACAGTCTCCTCTTGGGTTCTGCTACTGCAGACAGTGACTGATGAAGGAAAGTTAAATGACTACTAACTGATATGACCAGTAGCTAATTTTACTAAATCATGAATGGTACAACTTATGTACCATTTCCGTAAAAAAACCTTTGTTCTTGTTAGTCCAGATTCTCACAAAATAACATTAAGAAATGAAATCATGTGACTTCTGCCCTCCTTCCACTTCAGTCCACCTATTTCTTGTAATAGACTCATATCTTTACAAAACAGCTAAAATCATTTAGAACTAACAATGCCTAAACAAATGTAAGACCAATATCAGGAATTAGGAGATGTTTTCCTGAATCACATGATATGTAAATTCAAAGGATCAAAACCTGGTAATACAATGAGACTGTATTTAAGTATAGAAGCATTTTAGTTTTCAACATCTCAAAAAAAAGATCAGTAGAACTAGTTAAGGAAGTTATATGAAGACTAAGAAACTAAGCTAAAGAAACTTGGATGAGTAGTGCTATATAAATTAATCCACTCTAAACTCTCTGGCTGGAAATAACATACAAACTACAGAGACTAACCCTTACTCTGTGCCTCTCGAGGTGATGAGTTACTTTGCCTTCCACTGTAGGAATTTTTCCTGTCCCAGCTTCAGCAGAAGGTATTTGTTACCTGGAAGAACTGTCAATCCCACACATCCATTTTATGTATCTGTTACCACAAAACTGAATGCACTGATGAAGAAAACAGGTGAAACTGTGTGTGCTGCAGGAGACCTAAACACGTCAGCATGTAACATGAAGACTGTTTCAGTTCACAGTCATGTAACTGCTTTGCCAATACACCAGTAGTTAAATAGTTGAAGAAATCTGTCAAGAGAATTGCTGAGCATCTCAGTCAATTTTCAACCCACTTTGAAATCTCCTTTAAGGCACTGAAAATTCAGTCAGATGTGGAAGGGACTAAAGTGATTGCACAGTCATGAAGAGGTTATCTATGTAATCAGAAAAACAAGATCCCCACAATCATTAATGATTTTCCAGTAAAGTTCAAAAAAAACCCCCAAAACTATACCACCAACTAACCAACCTACCAACCAAAAACAATAACAAAAAACCCAAACCAAACAAATATCCAAAAACCAAAACAAAAACCAATCAAACAAAAATCAAACCAAAACAAAAATCAAACCAAAACAACAACAACAAAAAAAAATAAATCAAAAAAGCCCCTTGCTTGTGCTTTCTCCAGGGAGATGTTTCCATGGGTTTTTTTTTGGCAATGTGTCACTATCAGACAGACGAGTGGCAATTCACCAGCTCGCCTGCCTCTCAACCTGACTCAGGACTCAGGATTGACAAGCCTCAACAGGCTAGGGCCAGCCTTTACCTCTGGAATGGGATGCTACACCAATGCAATGCTTTTTAATTTTTATTAGGGGTAATTACTCTGTTCTACTATTGAAAAAGTGTCTGTGCTCACATTATTGGGCATCTGCTCAATAAATTGGCAGTCTACATAGGCTGTCATGATCTGTATTTTCCATCTGTCCACCACCAAGGCCTTCTTTTTGATTAGGGAACTTATTCTCCAGCTTTGAACTTTGTATTCATGTCTAAACAACTAGATGAAGAAAACACACGTGAGTCCTGCCCGCAGGTAAAAGCAAGGTACAAATACTAAATTTTACATTACATGGTAAAATGTAATTTTAATTTAGAACCCATAAATAAACACACTTCAGATAGACATCCTTATTTGAAGATACAGACTACACAAATCCCTTCAGTCCAAGCACCAAACCCTAATTTAGCTAAAAGGCAAGCACATCTGCTCCGCATGGATTGAAGTGGTTTTTTCTCCTTTCTCAAAGTTCAGGGTGCCCTGTACTGCTTACCAGTATCTTCTGCACTGGATTGTTTATACCTGAAGACCTACTAAGCTCTTCCCATACTGTTCAGAGCTAAAAAGAACCATTCTGATATAAAACTCTTGGAAGCCAGGTAGGTTGTAAGAATATCCAGTTCACCAGTTGGTGGTGCTCACATCATGATAAGAGCCTATTTTCTCACATCATCTACCCGGCTTTTACAAGACATTCTTTCCTTTTGAACCCTTTCACTGGACAAAGTCAGTCACACAGTCTGTACGTTTTTTCTACACATACACATTATAGTCACAGAGAAGGACTGGATCGGCTGATCTTAGATCTTGGAAATAAATGGACAAGGCTCAGCTGCGTCAACGCAAACCACATCTATAGCTGTAAGACATTAAATTAAATACCACCTGATCTAGATCCATTCTTCAAATACAGAAATAAGCTGAGATGATTCACCTGGTATAAAAATCCCAAAGTTCCTTCCTAAGGGCCAACTGAATGTGCACAGCAGCCTTTGCATTGCAAGGTCAAAAGAAAGACATTTACATCCTCAAGGACAATTACGTTCATGCAATGGCTGCCCACACAACCTTAATCCTGCTCTCCTGTATGCTTGTCTTGTTTAAACTACATTCCTAATCAGTTTCCATTGTCATGTCTACCTTTTTTAACATCTCCTTTTCAACACTCTTCTACCATTGAATATTCATATTGTGCACAGTTTCAGATGTTTTCATTTACATATTTCCAGAGCACCCAATTTTATCTCTTCCTCATTTTTCCAACCTCTTTCTGTCCTTCTATATTATGCCCTTCTCTGTATTTGTTGAATATCCTAATTTTATGACCATCTGTGAATGTAATTAATGTAACATTCAATCTTTCTCCTAGATCCCTAGTAAATATGTTAGATTTACTTGTACTGCCAGTCCTAGAAACACCTAGTTGCAGCATTCCTTAAAATCAGTGGTTTAGCTACTCTTTGTTGTCCCTACAATTACTTTTTAATACAATCAACTTTCACATGGAGCAACATTAATAAGATTTTGTGAGGTATAGAACTAAATTCATTCTTAAAAGTTTACATCACATAAAACATTACTGCACAGAAGCCCTAAAAAAAAAATTTCTAGTATGGTTTATTGTTCATGGCTCTTTACCCTTTCTACTATTGTTTCGGTATTTTTCCCATTACTCTTCTGTACAAAGATACAAAGCCACAGAGGGACAGCTCTACCACACACACTTCATGTCCAGTAAGCTGTTAGAAACTGAACTTATCCTGGAGGTGCCAAAGGAAAATGCAGGATCAACTATGTACAGCCAGAGAGGAATAGAGTGCCTCTCTCAACCCAACTGATGCTCTCAATAGAACCCAAGGAGAAAGAAAGAGTGCAACTGATCGTAAGAAACCACTATATGATACCACATAATGCTCACTCATCTTGTTCAAGGACAGTAGTGAAAAGGACAGAATGAGGGTACAAGTGAGTATGCGTACCAAATGAACTCAACTCTGTGTCTGTACCTCTCCTCCTTAACAACTTCTTCAGCTATTCTGACCAGCCAGCACAGGCAACACCAGCTGGTTGCTCCTCAACCTCATGCAGCTCAGAGACTACTTGAGCAAAACTCCCATCCTGGAATTTGGTCAGGTGTGAGACAGCATTTCCAGCTAATGCAAATGGGAAGGAGCAAAGCCGATGTGATTATGGAAGCTGACACCAGTAATTCACCCTGAGAGTGAGCTTCATGACAGCATTGCCTCATTGCACAGCCAGAACTTTGGGGATCTCCCAGTCTCAACTCTTGTAAATGCTGCAATCCTGCAATCTGTGCCTGCTGAAAAATATGCCATGGGCCTTGTGCCCCTTGGTCATATAAGGATTTGAGTATTTAGCTCAAAGTTTGGTCATACCTGAGCTACAGTTTTTCCTTGGTTCCTCAGAAAAATTTCAATATTCTCCTCTAATCTCCACACAGCACAATAGAGTAAGCAAGGATAATGGTGCCCACACCACCTTCTTTTACACTGATTTACTCAATAGTTATGTTTAGCAAAACATTGCTGTTATTTCTACTCCTCTGCTGCCTTCCACAGTGTATCTTCCTTGCATTTCCTTGGGTGAAATTTCTAGGAGGAAGGCAGAAGGGGAAGAAGCAAAGTTATAGCACACAATTCGGGCAGAAACCACAGAACTGTGGGGTGATGCTGCTGGTGCACCATGGAGATACGTAGGGAGAGCTCCATGAGGGACAAGAGAGGAGAGCATAGCACAAAACCAGTCAGGCTTGATGACTCATTCCTCTGACTATATCCATCTTCTCCTGAAGTGAGAGTCAGCGCAGAGCAGATTGACCTCCCATCCCTGATGCAGCAAGTCAGCTCTGTGGCATCCTAGCTAAGCAGTTCTCAGAGAAGCAATGTCAACAAAGGACTCTGGGGACAGGAAGAAATGTCTGATCACCATTGCCTTAGCAATAAGCCTAAACTATACACAGAGAAGGTAAATGGCGGCCAGAATATATTGTCCAGAATCTCTGAAGCCAGCAATATTATTCTTCAAACAAACTGCTGTTATGAATACAGAAAAATGAAATATATAGAGGTACGTAACTTCAATAATTCTTACATTGATAGCAAAGTCATTCTGATAGAACATCGCTGGGATAACTACCTTTCTTCTGATAGATTTCAAATCCCTATCTAAAACTAAGTGATATGTTCTCAATAAATTTGTGTTTCCTAAATTTTACAAAGCATCATGTCTCAGTATGTGCAGTTATGTGGCGGAATAAGTGCCATGGAAGTTGCAGAACTGTCATCTTGAAAAATACTTTCAGAAATAAGTTACAGAAGCATCTATTAAGAATATTTTGATTGTAACAATGTACTTGGGAACAACACTTCTGTTTGCATATAAATTATGATTGGGAGAAGGGACTAGACGATCAATAGCATTTTCTTCCAGGGCCATCTTTTAAAAGGCTATGATAGGTGTTCATTTTAGAAAACAGTTGAACCAATTATTATAAAACTTTTTGTAAAGTTCAGCTCATCACAAGTGTCACCTATAATGATTATCCTGCAGTATCAGGAACAGAATGTTTCTTAGCAATTTTTCTGATTATTTATTATGCCCAAACTTCTGTTTACTCAGATGCCAGCCCACAATACCTAAGTTAAAGCCGACATGCCAAGACTCTTCATCTAAACTCATGACTTAATCTATACTTATTTTCCTAACAAATCTCAACTTCTGCTTAGATTATGTAACATAATCACTTATTCTGAAAAACACTCTGTATTTAAAGTACTTTATGTTTGCTCTGGCTTGAAAAAGTGACTTCTAGAAATATTTTATTCATGACTAGCAAAAAGCTTTCATCAAAGTCTACACTTAAAGCTTCTGATCAACTTAACAGTCCAACAGAAGAGAAACAATCAAAATATGAAATAATTTCCTGTTGAAATATTTGATACATAGAAAAATTTCAAAATTCTCCTGTGTCAAAAAAAGTATATTTAGAAGAAGGCAGAATGAATAATAAATTGAATTTGCCTTTAAACTGTATTCTAATTCTGTCTATCTTCAAAATAAAGTCTTGATAATTAAATCATCTGCAACAGATCTACAAAAGAACAGAACTAGAACATCTGGGACAAGTGGTCATGGCAGACTAAGCACTGAAGTAGTACAGTTTCTAATCAGTCAATTTGTGTAGTAAATTTTCTGTGCAAAAAAGTTAAAGATTTGATGAAACAACCAGTAAAAGAATCTCACCTCCAAAGGAAATAAATCCTACTGCCCAGAATAGATGCTTTGAAAGGAATGGCAAAAGCTAAAAGCAACCAGTTTCACGTCACTCTGTCAGAAAGACCACAGAAAAATGAATGTGCAGCAGGAGAGGTGTCAAGGCATAATCAGTATACATTTAAGATGGAAAGCAAGAATCAAAAACTTAAACTGCTGAAAGGGCAACTGCCACATGAGATTTTTATCTTTAATAAGTTTCCCCTACAAAACAATGTGGAAGATCTATTACACTATGAATTATAATACTATCTGTGAATTAGATTGCTGATGGATCAGACAACATGGGAGTAAACAGCACAGTGGGAATACAACCCCCTAAGCAGCTACACAGGTCCAGTAGTAAATCAAATCTTCAGGTCAACATAAAGAATACCACACACACACATGCACGTGCACACACACAGAGAAGAGGGAATCTGCTTTTGATATGAATGGATTTTTCAGAACCTGCAAACTGTTTGAGAAAAATTGTCTAGAAATTTGTTCGGTGAACTCCAATAGCTGTTTCATAGGGAAGATAAACGTAAGGAGGCTGAGCACTATAAGAGAAGGTACCATCTAAAAGAGATACATGTAAAGAGTATTAGGATGAAAAAATCCAACATCATTTAATGCAAGGACTAGTGCCTTTAATCCAACAAAGAGATCATATCCTAAGGGATGATATCAAGCATTCATCAGAAAGCAGACTCATAAATATTTTTGGAAGTTGCTGCCTACGTTAGAGAAAATGTATCAGGAATTTTCTGCAGCTGATGTGAATTGCATTTTTATTGTTTTTTTTTTTTCACCAGCACTATACCAACAAGAATATTTGGGAAACTGTTCACAACCTCCCTACCTTCAGTGGGTTATATATAGAATCCTACCTCTGATTCTGTCAGAAGTCCATTCACAGCCACAAGGACACTGCAATACATCACTGTACAAGTGTATGTTCAACTTGTTTATCAGCACAGTACCAAAATTCAGTGTCTATTCTGTTTAATGTTTCGGTGTTAACACAGAGACGAAAGCAACCCTTCCTTTTACCAGCTGAGAGACCTTATCGAAATGCTTTGTAGGTATGTCATGATGATTCTGCCATTTTCCTACATTTGCATTGTCCCACATTTGCATGATGACCTGCACTCTTCTGGCACTTTTATAGTGGAAGATAAATTTTCTATTTATATAACTTTTTTTAAAAAAAGTTAAAACAAAACTTCAACACAGAAGAGCAACATTATATATTATTTGAACAAGAACTGGATCACATCAAGGTTCTATAATCTGGAATAATCTGGAACTAAGTAATCAATATAAAGTGGAAGAAACCTCTCTAACCCTTCTCCTTATCTTCCTCATATCTGAGGAGATACAGTGTTCAGTAACACCTAGAAGACTGATGGTCTCTTTTGATTCTTCCAAAAGCCACAACAGCCATTCTCAACCTTGATCCTTCTATAGAAATTAATAAATCCTTCATTGCCCATCTCCCTCCCTTTTTTTGGTAATGTACATGCCTCATCAGAAGTGCAGTCCTCATTCCTATGCTTTTTAAAAGCACACTGACAAAAACAAGGCAACTACAGCAAGTATACGCAGCAGGCAGTTCCTAAGAGGTCATATTTTAACTGCATTAATCCAGGGACAGTTGCAGTACACATCATTATTGCTATGTTGACTCCATATTTGTTTTTTAAAATAGTTGTAAGGTATAGTAGATATGTTCAATGAAAAATGTGTGCACTATTCATTTCCTTTTACTAACTTCAAACCACAGAATTCAGTTTCTAGCTGAAGAATGTCTATTACCTGAATGAGGAATTAAATGACCTTTTGCATCACCTTAAAAAAGTAGGATGTGCCATTTTGCTGCATTTGATCTACTTACATTTTAAAAAGCAAGAACAAACTCAAGTACAAGAAAGCAAATAAATGACAAAACTACATACTGAAGCAACCGTCATTTGTTGAAGATGTAGTCACAGTAAGCCCATTCTTCTAAATTTAGATAAAATTACTTTTTTTTTGGAGGAGGGGAGGGTGTTTTTCAGTTACTTTGTTTCGGTTTTTGGAAATGGACTGGTTCACCTGTGTGACAATACTGGATGCAAGGTTACTGTTCTTCCAAATCTTACACAACCAAGTCAAATGACCATTTGGGGTTAAGAAATAACACCACTTTTCAGCTGAAAGGAATGTTCCTCACTGTGCTTTCTCGGGAAAATAAGATAATGGCCTACAAAGGCAGTAATAGTAAATACTGACCTAGTGAAGGTAGAACAGCCAAGAACTACATACTAACTGGCACATCAAGGTGCAGAAATATATCCTCATTCATGATATATTGCTAGTACATGCATGCCTGCAGGAAGACAAACAGAAAATCGGAGTGTCTGAATTTTACATGTATTTTTTGATACATGTTATCTCTGGAAACTAACACAATCTCTGAAAAATTATATGCAACAAAATGCTGTCCACTAAAATTATATAATTTTTAAAATTTATATATAATTTATTATTTTGCAAGAACAATAGTTTATGAGGCAATGGATCGGGATTTCTAGCTATGCAGAAAATGGTTTGGTGATCCAGCATTATAAAGTCCTCATATTTACAGGGTGGTTTTTTCCATTCTCAACATTAGTGTTACATGAAAAAAAGGCAGTCATGAGAAAATTAATGATCATGTATTTTGTTGGTTTGGGGGTTTTTTTACGTGTATGAGAGAAAGGATTCATAAAAGTCACTCAAAAAAGTCCCCTGAATTTCTATTGTTTTTCCCAGTAAGTGCGGGAACAGAAAAACACTATAATAACTAAATGGGCTAACAAGAGAACCTCTGTCTACAGAACAAAATCACTGTAACAAATTGACAGCAACTGGGTTGGTGATGTAGAGAGCCTGGCCCCCTCTGCTGTCTATTTTGTGCTTCTTCTAAAATGTTTCTAGTAAACCTATAGCCTTAAAGAACAATGTTTCTGTACTTGTAAATGCCTTCCTCTGCCTTTCATGTTGACAGATAACCCTGACAACTCCTATAGAGACTAAAAGACCAACATGCTAAACCTGGAAAAGATGAAGTTTACAAAGGAAAAGGGGACCTAAACAAGTTAAAAGTCATCACCCATCTTTACATATCTGTAATTAGGAATCAAAAGTTTATACAAAAAGTGACAAATTCCTTTTAGTGACTAAACACTCTAAAGGGGAGACAAGATGTAGACATACACACAAGTATATTATAAAGCAGAGACATTGAATATCTGACTTAAAAGAAACAAGTACAAAGTACATTTTAAATGTATTGCCTATAAGAATGAACTCTTATGGTATATAGGATATTGTGATCAAAAATGCAAATGTAGCACATATATTTTATATGCCTTAAATAATACTGATTTGTTACTATACTGGAATTCATCCTGGAAGGATTCTACTGCAAAATGCAGTATTTTCATCACAGTTCAAGGTTCATCATGCTCCCTTAGAGCTTCTTTCATAGAAGGTCAGAATATTACAGGAACAAGGAAGAAAAAAAATGAGCCATTTGCATGGCTTTGTCCCTTGTGAACAATGCCCCATGTTCTTTTAAATCCCATGCTCTTGGGACATACATCATTCTCCTCTGATCCACATCAATACCAACTTTAGTCTCATGCTCAGTCCATTGGAGTCTCCCTTCTTTGTTTGCCTAGAGCAGCCTGTTCACGCACACTAACAAAGCAACAGAGACATATACCATCAAGGTTACAGCATTTCTTAAAACTCCCTGTGTAAAACTCGTCACAGACAACAAAACTAATTAAAACCACAGCAAACCCAAATGAAATTAAAAAAAAAATATTTGCATCAGACATCTGATTTACACTTCTCAACAACTAAACTAGAGAATTAAGTCAAGCCCAAATGGAAAATAAAACCTTTGACAGCCAGCTAGTACTGTATATAAGTCCTTAGTCTGAACTCTGCCAAAGATGAGCCTTCACAAAAAGCTTTCACACAAAGCAGAATTGAATCAGGACCATTCACTGAAATTATGTGGAACACAAACCAAAAGAACTGCTGTCAAGAGTGAAGTTGAACCTAACCTGGAAATAAAACTAAGAGTCTACTGGATTGACTCCATACACAGCTCTGTTTTCAGCTCAGATACAGAGAAATAAAGCAAAAAAGGAAGCTTCTGTACCCTTCGCAAGGAATTCCCTTCCCTGACAATTGTTCGGTGAGTCTCTCCAGATCTTAACACTTCTGTTACATCCATAAGAGCTTCTGTCTCAGGTTTGATCAGAAGTCCTATTCGGAGAAAGATCTTCACTTTCTCTCCCCCAGCATTCCTGTCCTTCAGATTAGCATTTCAAAAGCACATCAAACTTCTTTCTTTCAAAGTGTGACAGCCACAACAGTTTTATCACATCATTCCAATAAAAGAAAAAATCATCATAGTTCTATTTGCAATGCTTCACAAGCTCTCATCAGCCCCTGTGAAGTTAGTGCTACTACTCTCACTTCGTAAGTAGAAAGAAAATCAAACACAAAAAAGTTGTTACTGCCCAAGTCACTCAGATGACTACCACTGGTGATGAAAACACAACTGCAGCAGAATCCATGTCAGCATGGACTCCCTGAACAGCTTGTCTTCCACAGGGGAAACCAGCAGAACAGTGAAGGAATATTTTTTTTTAGAAAACAGAGGAGCGCTGAAAACATTCTAGCTTTACACTACTTCGCAACTATGTTGGACAACACTATGCATTCTTCTAAATGCATTCTATCCTCCACACAAGTGGATTTCTCTGTCCACATAACCAAAAAAGTGTGCTTTTATCTGATATAACTTGCATAAGTAAGACATTTCCTGCAATCTTATCAAAAACACCAAGAAGAAAATGCAGTTTTCACTTCCTTGAATTCAGGCAATGCCAACAATGGAAAGAGATACAAGTGCTGACTACTTTGCTTCACCATCATGGAAACTACCAATGCCTTGTCTTCACTTGGGTATTACAAATAGATAACTTGCATTAGACACATTGCTATGAATAAATACATGTTTTCAGTAAAGATACAATACAATAAATATAAAGACTAAATTTGTACTCGCTTGCCTCTCCCCAGGTGCAGACTTTTACTGAAGAGTAAATGCATTGTGATATACTAGGAGTTAGTCTATAGATCTGCCCTGTTTTTCTAGCTAGTATGTATGCTCTCTTAGTCAATAAGTGATTATTATAGGGTTTTTTACCCAACAGCACACTTTCCAACCTTTATGCAGTTCATGAAAATAAAAACTCGAACATTAAACGTAAACAGCTGATTTGTTCCAACAGGAACAGAATTCATGCCAACATAATCACGTATAAGAGAACAGTTGTAAACCAAAGAATAATCTTCACCAACAAAGTCTCCATAAACAATGGGAAATACACTGATAACCTAGTAATTCAAAGCAACACACACAATGGGTAACCATCAATAGTCAGTGATGATTATTATAGCCAAATTTCAAACTTCAGCAATTTTTACTCTGACCTGGAAAACAGCAAGTAATGAAGTAAAAATTACATCAAACTAAAAAGGAAAAAAAAAGCTGAATAAACTTCCTCAAATTAAAAAAAATAAACATTACTTCTGAACAGATATGGAACATGCGAAAGCTGTCCCCCACCGTTTCAGTTTTCAAAAATTTCTAATTGTATGGATTCAGGTGGTTATAAATGATACTTTCATAACTATCCTAATATACAAACAAACACATATGTAAATTAATATCACATTACTCAGATCCGACAAATTATTCTTCTTTCAAAAAATTTCAAGGACTTTATCAAGTATGCTCTCATCAAGATCTAGTATCTTCTATTTGCATAATATCACTGATAAAAAAAGTTTTGTTTGAATGAGTTGCTCTCTTATGCTACCTGTTTCATGGTAGCTTTTTCTGTAAATATCCTATTGACTCTATATTACATCACTCTGGTGGAAGATTGAGCAACATTTTCTACATTCTGATTATGTACACCAGATTTATACTTCTTTATAATGAATTTTACCACGAATTAGTATTTAAAACAATCTACAGTGGGTGCAGCAGAATTTGCAGTCTCGCATAGATTTAACCACGTTTTTAATTTTATTCCTATTATGAATTCTCAGAAGCCACTACGACATATGTTTTGAATGTGGATTAACAGAAGTAGGCACTTCACATATTTCAGAGGACACAGTAAACACATTCTTGAACAGTAGCATATATACAAAATAATTTTTAAAATATAGTGTCTAATTAGAGTTTTGCTTAACAAGCAAAATTATGCTTCATTGACAATCCCAATCCAAATAATACTTTCTACTGATTTAATTAAATACTGGATCAGGCCCCAAAATGTATATGCATTTTATGTAATGCATTTTAATTTCAAACTATATTTTCAAGGCAGGGGAGGAGGAATGCCCCATTATTATAAATCTCAAACTTAAGGAAATATTTTTACTTTTAAATTCTACACTTGTCCTTCAGATCTCTTTTTCATGCCTGAGAAATTTAATGGAAATAATAATTTGGTCTTATTCCACAGATATGCAACAATTAGATAGCATGGGGAAAAAACCCTGACATGACCTTAACATAGGTTACAGGAAGCTTTACATTTGATTTAAGAATATATATAAAAGCATAATGATCTGACATGAGGGAAAGCATGAAGCAAATGATTTCCATTAACTATTATTCTTACTTTATATATACTGCTAAAAGTTAATTCCCTCGTTGTATAACCTTGTCCCATTTGTGTTTATTTCAACTTTTATTTGTTTGCTCAAAACCAGAAGGAAAAGTCTAAATTGATTTTTAATTAATTGCTTCATGAATTTTGCTCCGATATCTTTATGAGTATCCTATATTCCTCATTACAGCAAGGAAAGTTCAGAGGAAAAACAAAGGATTACTGTAGCATCAGAAAAGGGCTACATTTTATAGCATGCTTATGTTGCTGTCTGCTGCTCAACAATTTGCATTGAAATTGTTGCTAGGTTTTAACCTTTGATGATGTTTTCCCTATAAATGGGAAAAATAGGAATCAAACCATACTGACAAGTCAAAAGTAGATTTTTAGGAAAGAAAAAGTACAAAAATGTTTTAAGTATATTACAAATGTGATTATTTAACTTAGTATAGAATAATACAATTTAAACAAAATTGGGAAATATAGATCTATGCAGAATTCTTCTACACTGATGGAGAATTAAGTAGGAGAAGTATTCATAATTGAGCTTTGCTTTCAAGACAGCAGTTGGACAGACTTATGTGAGAGCTCTATCCAAGTAGGTAACCAGGTCTCAAATACAAAAATCTGTTTCATCATTTATAGTTTTTATCACATCATATAGCATAACTTTCACATGAGAACAAAGGTCATTTTAAAGCAAACTGTTCTTCTAAGGTAACTTTTAATTTGAGGGCTAAATGTAAATTGCTATGGTGAATGCACGTTAGGTCACTAAAACAACGGTAGCTAAACTCAGATGTGACCTAGCAACCCAGGTGTTCAGGAAAAGTGCTGTTAACAGTAAGGATTGATGATCTAATCAAACTGTCACACTCAGATCCTCAGCAGGGTGGTTGGAGGGGAGGTGGAGGAGGATAATATTCAGAAAGCAAGCACATGCTTAGTGTTACTTTAAATTGATGCTGACATTTTCAATTGTAAAAAGAAATTTTTTCCTAAGTAATATAGGAAACAACTCTCCTAACCTTCCGGAGGATATCAGATAATCAGAGAGCTTGTTTTGCAAAAGCCAACTTCTCAGATGTGTGACTTTTTGAAATACGAACTATCAGACATTTTAGAGATTCAAGATGATAGCAAGTATTTTAATGCTTTTCTTTTACTTAGACAGGCATAAATGGGTATTTAGCTAACTCTGTACATATGCACTTGCTATGCACATACCATAAAATAATTAATAAACCTATCTATTTGTGCTAGTACCTGTATGTGTTTGTGCCCTCATGCCGTCTCTTGACTCTATCACTAAATACTCAGGAAACTGTCAAGTAAAAATGTCAACAAGTAAGCAAACAAGATGAAATTTCCATGGTCTAAGAAATTGGTTCTGCACCACATTTTTTAATATTAACATCTGCCTACTTGCAGGGTGCTTAAAATTCAGGGAATACAGAATTCCCTTGTTGTAGGAACAAAGTATTATTTCCTTACATGGGTTTGTCTATAACTGATGAAGTCATACATAGTTATAAATGGGTAACTCTGACTTCATAATCAGAAGAACTATTTTCCTTTTTCAGTTAGCAGCTGGAAAGAAACTAGCTTACTGTGTCAGAAACTAGCCAACCATATTGCTTTAATCACAAACGGTAGCCATTTTCTGCATGAGGTTTGAGATGG
>NW_026138136.1:685000-767500 GCF_025592945.1 Manacus candei | reverse complement strand
TGAACTTGGTAGTGCTGGGTTAATGGTTGGACTTAATGATAGTAAAGGTCTTTTCCAACCTATTCTATGATTTCATGATATTTCTTTATAAGGACCAACTATTTATCAGGCATCAGAGAATATCACTTTGTATTTCAGCTTGAAATGATACGAAGTGCCATGAAGATGATCAGAGAGCTCAAGCACCTCTCTTATGAAAGCAGATTTTGTGAGTTGGGATTGTTCAGCCTGGAGAAAAGATGGCTTTGGGGAGACGTCATTGTATTCTTCAAGTAGTTAAAGTGAGTTAAAGAGATGGACAGTGACTTTTTACACAGGCAATTAGTGATAGGACATGAGGGAATAGTTTTAAACTAAAAGAGAGATTTATACTAGAAGTTAAAAGGAAATTCTTTACTCAGAGGGTGGTGAGGCACTGGAACAGGTTACCTGGATAAGCTGTGGATGCCCCATCCCTGGAAGAGTTCAAAGCCTGGTGTGATGGGGCTTAGAGCAACCAGGACTAGTGGAAGGTGTCCTTCCCCATGGCAGGAGGTTTGGAACTAGAGGCATTTTTTTTAAGGCCTCTTCCGACTCAAGCCATTCTATGATTCTGTGACACCAAAAGGAGGTGGAACAATCTGTATGAAACTGACAGTTTTGTATGAAGCCTCATAATTACTACTGTTTATAAAAGTAAATTTATACTGTAATACAAAGATGATGTGAGTTTTTTTATTACAAGCCTAAACACAGAACACTGCCATTCAGCTTCACTTACAGAATCAAAAGGTGTTTTAAGATCCTATTGTTACTCTTTCCTTACAAAATATACTATCAAGAGACAGCAGCAACAGTTTCTGCATAAAACAACCTGTCCCTAAAACCCAAGCTAGAACAGCCAGTTTTCTGTCCACCACCTACCACCCTGAAGAAGAGAAAGCTCAGTGGGATTTCATCATGCTATTCCAGGACTTAAAGGGCTGCTACAAAGAGGACAGAGGCTCTCTCTTCACAAGGAGTCACGCAGAGAAGACAAGGGGCAACAGGTACAAGTTGCATTGGGAAAGGTTCATTGTCAACATACAAAATTTTTATAGTGAGAATAATCATTTACTGGAACAACCTCCTCCATGGATGTGGTAGAGCTCTCATCACTGGAAATTTTCAAGATGTGACTGGACAGTGCTAGATGACCTCCTCTAAGTTCCCCTTGCCATGAATGGTTGGACCAGATGATCTTTGGAGTCCCTTCCTAACCTGGGCTGTCCTATGATTCTACCCACCAGAGACCAGTGCAGACCACACCACGCAGGCTCACAGCGCAGAAGACTGTCTTTAAAATACAACAAGACCTCTAGATTTCTACTATTTAAGTCTCAGTCACCTTTTTTTTTTAAACATTATAGCACTGTGGGGGTGATTTTAGAATCGTGTTCATGGTACTGTTCAACTTCAGAACATGTTTTTCCAGCATTTTATTTCCACCTTGAGGTGGTGAAATTTAAGCAAACGTGGACAAATGCACTTGCTTTGGCTGCAGAAAAATAGTCCTGATGGCACTGTAACTTGATGGAAGTATTGTGAAGTGACATGCATGGTTTAAAAGTAGAAGTTAAGCTTTTACCATCAGTCATACACAGCGTTTGCCACAGTATTTCTGTTTTCAGTTCCAAAGTTCACAAAATACTCCTCATGATTCCTCAGAATATATGGAAAATATTTCACTGCAGCACGGTCAAGAGATTATGTTTCCATTTTCTTTACAATATACTCAATAAATATTTGTGTTGTATTTTATAGATGGATCAAAGCTAAGAGCCATGATACCACCCGAGACAAGGAACATTTCACATCCACAAATGTCAAAAAGTACAACCTGGTACATATTCAAAGTAGTGTAACATACTTTGTGTAACTGTCTGAACAGGTCTCTTGCTTCCAGTCCTGCACAGGTAGAAAGTGATCTAAAGATATACTTACTTTCAGCTGACCACAATAGAGAAGGGATCAGTTTGCAGCTTACCACTTTTTGGCTGATGACATGCAACAAAGAACTGTGTTTTCCTTGGAAACAAACTGTTGGAAAAAAACCTGCAGCTTTCAGCAACTACCCATACTGTCTTCCACAGATTCTCAGTGTTAGCATATGCTTGCTAACGAAACTAATAACCTATGCTCTAGACAGTACTTGGTTGTTTATGAATGTGAGATCATCATTTATAGCTTGTTATGATGCTTAAAATTAGCCAGAGGTGCTCACTGTGGGCAGCATGAATCCCATTAGGCACTTCCTCTGTCTTCTATCCATGGCACCTAAGCCTTCCCAACAGGAAGACTGTTGCTGACTACAGAAATTTCCAAAACATCTCACATACCTAACACCTAAAATAAACTTACTTCAGATTGCCCTTCCTTCTGAATCAAACTCTAAGATTGCCAGGATTATAGGAAGAACAAATAATGAGTAGTAAAATAATTTCATTCTTTTGCAGGCCTTCAGTTATTTTTCTTTCCAAAAAGATGCTCAATTAATCACCTGTCCTTGTGAAAACCATCTTCAACAGTATAAATGGCTGCCTACTCTTTATTTTTTCGAAGCAAAGTAAACACGTGTTCTACAGACAACATGTCATGAGAAAAGCTGTGAATTTTCAGCACATCTTCTAGTACCTGAGGAAGCCCAAAGTAACCTCCCTGGCTTCCTTATGTTCCTTGGGACAGTCACAGACAGAGAAAAGCACTCCAGCAACAAGTGACTGTGGAGCCAGTACCTACACTTACACTCTGAAACAGTGTAGCACCAAACAAGAGCTGAACACCAGAGGAAAATACTGCTTTCTAAGGTTAAGTAAGGTTCCAAAGCACTGAATGCTTAACGTACATCTTGGGTAAAACTTTAACTCCCAACCAATGCTAAAACATTAAGTCCTTTCCACACCACTCCTCTCATTTTAAACTTCCAATTAGCAAATATTTCAAGAAAAAGTTACATTTCTTTCCTTAAGGCTTTTCCAAAGACCCTTTTTAAGCCAAAAGCAGGAAATAATCAATTAAGTAAAATTTTTCATTCCTATCCAGTTAACCTAGTAACGTGAGGCTTCAGTTGAAAAGCCCAAACTTATTTGCAAGAAGTAGCAAAAGGTGATGACAAAGCTTGAAGGCAAGACTCGGCGCACTACCCCTCTGGTATTTCAGGTAGCCTCTCCTCCAGTGTCTCCGTATGTACTGTCAATGCCTCTAACTGGAAACCCTTCTGTGAGACAGCCACTTACAGAACCCATTCCTTCAGAACATGAGCAAGCTATTACAAAATGATTGCACACATATATGTATGTATGTATGGCACATCACTTTCTGACTTTTGCCACTTGTTTACCCAAAATCTCCTGTAATTATCAACTTGATCCTTTTACTTTGCAGGTTCAGGGTAGCATAATCCAAAACAGGCATATCAAATAGTTACTATCACAAATTTCTCTACTCAAGGAAAGAAAGATGCTTCAAAAGAAGGATTAGCAGTTCAATTAAATAAAAGAGGATTGCACTGGTTGAGTTGATTTACTTCTAGTTTTACATTCGAAATGGAGATATTAGGACACAGCAATTGATTACAGGACAGTTTTCTAAATAACATACAGAACAGCAAATCCCCATTCATTTTTCCTGGCTACTTTTTTTTCAGACCTCAACAATCCCTTTCGCCAACATACCATACAGTCTTGCATATTTGATGATATTTATACGCTAGTAGATGGGCTTATGCAAGCACATTAAACAATAGGTACCTAGGAAGTATCTCTTTTACTTCAAAGGAGTTATTTAAAAAATACACAAATTTTAGAAGTATGCTATATTCCAATATTATTTGAAAAAGCATCTCAAATATATTTAGGCTGCTAGTATATAGAAATAGGTATTTACTTACAGCTCTTGCTCTCAAGATGAAATCACTACACAGCTTTTTCAATCAATCGAGATAATTTGACAATTATGATCTTACTGGCACTGATCCCCTTTTTAAAGCCCAAGAAAATGCCAGAACAACCTTACAAAATCAAACATATTTTTTAATGACCATTACAGAAATTGTTTTGCAACAGATATTCCAATTCAGCAAGTGTTTGTTCTTTAAGTAACTTTATATATATGAAAGATCCTATTTGACTCAACGAGATTACTCATATGCAAAGTTATTTCAGAGGTAACTCATAACTTAAAATTAATACAGAAGATGAGGTAATTAAACAATTACAAAGGTTCTTCTATGGCCTTTTCTTATGTAAAAAAAAACAGTTTAAGCATGTATCAGATAGCATGACAGATCTAGTTAAGAAAGTATCATATACTATAAAACGCATACTGTACATAACTAATGGTGTCCCTAAAAAAATCCCTTAAGAATAGTTAAATGTATTTTTCTTATTAAAAATTTCTAAATCCAGAGTTGTACTTCGCACTGTCAGAATTCAGTCTCACTGATGAACGACCTAGTGAATTTATTTTTATTTTCTTGCTCTTATTTTCATGCGTATGTATATATCTTATACTTAATAGTGAAACATCCGTTTGTTGTGTGTTTTGCCACAATTTACATCAAAGTAATATAACGATGTAACAGAAATTAGAACATGGCACCATTAACATTACTGATGCATTCACCTTGTCCTCAACCACAATGTCTCCTAGACACAATAAAGGTGTAGCCAAAGATTTATCCTGCCAATAAGATATAGTTATAGGTCCCATGAAGATTACTGACACTGAAGTACCAAATATGTACTGGCCTTGGACTTAGCAGATAACATGCCAGTTTTGAGACACATTCAAGTTGACAATAAATCAGTATCACAGTTCCAATAACAGGAAAATATACCTTAGAGGAATTTTTTTCTGTTAAAACATTCCACTTTTGAGTTAGCTATTAAATGGTAATGATCACAATGGACTAGGTAGTAAGGGTTTTTGTGTCTGAAATGTGCAGATATTTTACTAGAAGGCTATTTTTAAAAGAACTTATGTGATTTTCAACTACACAGTATTTTTCCCTTAAGTCAATTTTGTCTTAATAAAAAAAATCCAGAAACTTGAAACAAAATATGTATTAGTAGCAATCTTACCATGAATTGTACTTGTTTTCTATATCTGCACATGCAAACATTTCTACAGCCTCCATAACCCAACCCTTTTGCGATAAAAAAGCAATGCTTATGGAAAGCTAGTGAGAGCAAGGTGCACTAGTTAAGTACTGCTGACTAAATTGTAAATGTAATTTTTCTCTTCCTCTCAGAACTCTCTCTCAATGCTTGCCATCAGAAATTCCATTCTGAGAAGTTTGTTAGAAGGGCTTCAATTTTTCAGGGTGTATGGGTTATACCTATTTTTTTCAAGCACCCTTTTGAACTTCTTTTCAATTTTCTGTTTTTGATGATAGTCATGCTGACAACTTTTTTTGGTCCATCAAATTCTGTAGTACAATTACATGAATTTACTTTTAATAAATTACCATCTTTGCATATATCAGTCAAACCATGAAGACTAAACACTTGCAAATAAAATGCATTATTAATTTAATTGTCACAGCCTATTTAGCTAGCTTCTATTAGTATTTGCCATAATATGCACTGTATCAGAGGGCAGAATCAAATTCAAAACACAAAGAATAAACTGATTATATTGTCCTAGAGAAATTAAAAAATAGCAAGCTTGCAAAATTATAATCAAGGCATTAATGTTTTACATAGGTAAGAAAACTACGTAACTTAATTTATAATATCTTTATACCCAAAGTGATTGTTTAACACGCTGAAGAAGGATTTCTTTGGTTCCTAAAGCCATTAAAAGGCATCAAACTCTCTCATAATAGGAAAGGAAAGCAACTGTGGTTTGGTATTTACTGCATTAGATCACGTGGCTTAAACATCCCCCATCACCAGCGAGGGACTGCGACTAGAAATTTATATTGTTGTTGTAGCTCTGCCACTACTGTTTGATGCTGCTCTACATTAAGCTGAAGTGCCACCTAAAAAGGTATTGTGGATAAGAAATACTCAAAAGATGGACAAAGAAATTGCAAAAGAAGAGGGTATGAAGTCACTCAAATATCACTTCTTTATGCTGGCCTGGGGGCAAAGCTGCCACAGTCCGTGCTTGCAGATGGGAGAGGGAGGTTGTAGGCCTTAATGGGGCTCCTCTGCTCCTTGGGCAGCCAGGAGTGCGAGGGCTAGGAACCTGCCACCTCGCAAAAGGGTGGCAGGGGAGGGACCTCCCCCCCCCCCTCCTCCTCCTCCTCACACCATGCTGGTGGGCCAGCCAGAAAGCCTTGAAGGAATATGGGAAGAAATGGGGAAAACGGAAACAACCAGAAGGTTTTCAGAACAATCACACAAACAAAAGCCAGCAACAACTGATTTAGTTCATAGCATTCTGCTTGTTTAGGAATTCATTTCAAGATGATGATCACTAAAAATATGCCTCTCAGGCTAAGATGCTATATTTGGAAATCTATTGTATGTATCCTTTATTGTGCACATATTCACTAGGGTAACGCAAGTTATCTCTATGTTGTATTTATGATGACTATACAGTAAGTACCCCATTGTAAAAGAAAATATCAGTATTGAATGCTTCCAGTTACAAAAAAAAGCCACCAGAGCAAAACATTTTTTGTAATTGTTGTGCTATGACAACAGACAACCAATATAAACTTAAATATGATATCTGCTTTGATGAAACTGTAATTGTTGTTCAATGCATCATTTTGTATTTTAGATTAAATACAATATCTCAAAATTCTTTAAATAATCACATGTTAGGGAAATTCTGGTTAAGCCCTTCACAGAGGAAATCTCATTAAAAATATAAGCACCACTTAAAACAGTGCTTAGTCAAACTAAGGTGTATATGGTGCGTTAATTTAAAACTACTCTTAGGTCCCTCAGTGATTTAAGTGTCATGAACTTGTGAGGAAAGGGTCTAATTGATTACCATTTCCAGTGTCTTTAACAAGAAATGAACATGACCCAGAAGGAGCTTTGCAGTCTTCTATAGCTCCTAGCTGTCATTTATTTTCCTCTTCCTTCATATCAAACCAAGAAAATACTCTTTATTTATGAAAGCCTACACCAGAAGAATGAGTTACAAGGCAGCAATACTTGAAACAGCATTAAGCATCCAGCAATGAACCCCTCCATCTACCCAGACTGAAAGAGAATATGTGATCTTTTGGCTATCCAAAACACATCAATTTTCTAGTTGCCCCAAAAATTCAATGAAATAGCAATAATTATGATGCAATGTGCCCAATAAATCTAAAGCAAAATCAGCTTATCTGGAAACACAATACCATTTAGTTTGTAAAACACAGTTATATTTTAAATCACAGAAAAAATAACCTGCTTGCAAACAAAGTTCGAAAATAAGTTACTGTACGCAAACTGAAAAAAAAAATTAATTCCTTTTAAAAATAGTCAAAACACCAAATCTCCCTTCCTGCCCAAGAACGCTGACGAAATTTTCTTTTTGAATCCTCTGTGACTTTGATCTCAGTCATAACATGAATCTTAGAAAGTCATTTTATAAACCTATGAGCACCAAGGCCAGCAAGAAAATTTAAAAAAAAAAATTAAAAAAATATTTGATTTTGTACTCAGAGGGACATTTAAAACTATGGAATTTTTGAGAAAATAATACCACCTCTCAAACAAAAACCCCAAAAGGTGCAAATCCTACACCTTTTATACAGAATTTCTTTCTACAGATGTGTCATAAGCACCATGCCATCAGAGTACTTAAGTATGTTGGCTCTCCCTTCGAGGTGAGGTTAAAAATCCAGATGACTTCAGTGTGGGCAAGCTAAATATTCCAGAAAAGGACTCCACATGCTCTACAGGATAAAATGAAGAAGAACTTTAAAGTAGTTTACCTTTCTTTGGGTGTGCCAACTCCATGCTTGCCCAGTAAATGAGTATTTAAATGCTTCTTCATCACAAATGCCACCCTGCCAAACAAACAAAGAACCCAGGAAGTTTACTTTTTTAGTTAGAACATCTTACACATTTTATTGATAATACAGTATATTTTACGTAAATAGTATTTTTCTTATGTAATAAACTAATACAGTTTTATTTACACCTTTATTTAAGCCTAATGGGCCCATCCTGAAATCCTGCTTCATACAAAGTAGTTCCATTGTTTTTAATGAGTAACATGAAAATACAACAAGATCAGATGCTTTAATCATTGTTTATGCGGGTCAAACTTCATTGTATTAATTATTTAAAGAGGTATACATAGAAACAAATTAATAGCCTTAGTTATTTTACAGCCTTGCAGGAAAAAAAAGGATAAAAAAGTTGAAGCACATGTTCATGAACACACCATGAGCAGGAATATTGTTTAAACTGACAAGACGTTCTTAAAAGCGCCAACAGCAGCAACAAAATATTACTACCTGGCATTATATTTCTACCAAACATAGATAATTTACTTTCATTTTAGCAACATTCATAATGAAACAGATAGGAGCCTATCAAACACCATTCTTCTGCTGATAAGACCATAACATCAATTTAATTATGTCATGTGACTGCTTCAAACAATTTAGATATCAGACTGAAGCTTCAAACTAAAATGGTTCTCTCTATAAGCAAAAATTTTACTGCTACAACTTTCAGTGTGAAAAGGGCTTGCAAACATTTTTGTTAATTATGTATTACAGCTGTCCTTCATAAAGTTAATTACTAATAGCTGAAAGGCAATAGACTCCATTTGCATATGTACATGAAAAGCATGACATATGCAAAAATATGATTTTAATTAGCATTCCATGATATGAAGGGCTACAAATCAAACTGGCATGTTATAAGATTTTTAACATTAAATGCTGAATTCATCTGGACGTGTTTGCAGTAATGGACAATGGAAAGACTGTAAAACACTAGCACTATGGGGTATAAGAGCGACAAAAGACACAGTACTTTTCCTTTACAATTATGTTAATGCAGCTTCTCTGTGTCTGATCTACTTTAGGCACTTGCACATTATTACAAGAATCTCTCTTGTGCATCCCTTAAGGTGTAGGAATATAATACTGTCTTATTTAAATACATACAAAAAGACATTAAAAAACTACCTTAAATACTTTTCCCTACACAATTTATAAGTATGGCATCATAACCTTTACCACTGTGAATAATCTATTACACTGTTACCATCATTACTATGTAAGTGTCATCAGAATTACTGTACATAGGGAAAATAATTGTAACAATATAAAAATTGTGTTCTAATAACAGCATAAGGCACACAAAACGTACTGCCACTGCTTTTCCACATAGCTGTGAAAGGTACCAAACATATCTTCACTAAGTAGTACTTCTGTTTCCTATTACAAACTTCCACATTCCTTCTCTAAAAGAAAAATAAACTCAACAATATTACTGTGAAAAGGCAACGTGTAATCAGAGTTGTAAAGGGATGCTTTTCTATTTACATGGAATATAAAGATCCCAACCAGCTACACAGTATTTTTAGGGAATTGGGTTCTGTTTTCTGAGCCTGTGTACTTGAAGCTTCCAAACAAAGGCTGAACATTTCATATACCGCACGACTGCAGGGGGTACAGACAGACATACCTTTCTGTAAAATCAAACACAAAGGCTTTGTTAATAACATGGAGCAATTAATCTTGCATTAGCTGCTCCCTCTGTTGTATCTAGGTTCTAGTATCCACTTTGCTGCTGTTACATAGCACAGATAAAATGAACCCTGACTCAGTAAGTGTCTCGGCACCTAGTAACATCTAAGGCTTGAAGACTTCAGACTTGAGGAGGCAGAATGCCTCTGTGCAAGTCTGGAGCGCTCAGCATAGCTCAGGAGCAGCTCCCCACCTTACAGAATCAGGCCTTAAAAATAAAAGCAAATTTGTTATTTTCATAAGAAACTGAGAACAAGATGAAAAAAGTATTACCAACAAAGACAGCCCTTACTGAAACAAGAGGCAAAGCCGAAACAACCTTGGTTGGATGCTGAGTTTTTGGACAACTCATTAAACCCCAACAACAAAAAAACGAGCAACAACAACAACAACAAAAACCAACCAAACAAAAAACAAAAAACAAAAAAAAAAAAAAAAAAAGAGACAAGTGGGAACTATTTGGTTTTGTTTACTAAATCCTGTAGGTGATTTTCTGAGTGGTGGTAGAACTGTTTGCTGGCTTTACAAAACAAACACAAAAATGTTTTCAGTACATTCAGTAACTCTGGGTTCCCAAGCAATTATTGTTTTACTAGTCAAAAAATAATGGGTTTATCTATGATATTTACCTCTGCTGAGGTAAATCAGTTATTCCTAAACTACTGCTAGAATTGAATTGATAGACATGACTTAGCCTTGGCCTTTGAAATTAATCTCAAGGGAAGTTTGACTGGCACATGTAAGGACTCAAGGAGTGAATGCTTTCAAGATATGTTGCACTACTACATCTTCAAATCATAAGGAATCTTTCCATTAGCTACAGTAAGCACCTATTCAGGCTTCACTGAATTTGTCATTTCTTGTTTTTAATTCCAGTGAAAATAGAAATATTCAAATGCTAAAAACTAACACATTTCAGAAACGCATTAAAAGGGAGTAGGAAAAGCCTGTAATTGCCATACTCCAGTGTTTCCAGTACATGCAAACCAGGCCAGACTAGAGGCCTGGGACGAGTTTTACAAACTCTGATCTGTCTGAAAAAATTCATCCTCAACTCACATGAAGACAAGAAGCCCAGCTGCTCTCCTGAGGGCCAGGTTTCAAAAAGCAGAAATGTCTAGCCTAAACATCCAAGTCATGGTCACTGGGAATTCCCTCCATGTTTTAGCAAGCTTGCTCCTAGAAGCCTTCTCTTAAAGTGGAAAAAGATGAGTAGGTAGGATTTTGTTTGCTTGCAGTAGCATTATGTTGGGTTAACTTTTTTAGTGATTTTCATCTCCTCTGGCTCCAAACCAGCAATAATCCTCAGTCTTATACACTTTATGTTCAAACTTCAGGATAAATTAAAGATGAGTTGAAAATTACACAGAACTTTAGAATAGCATCTGCATTCCCTATGGGCAATTTTTTTGCACATAAACTGTAAATAAAAATAACTTTAAATCATAAATACATGAGTACCTTTTCCAAAATAAGTTTGCACAATATTCTGTTTTCAGTTTACAAGAGTTGTGGCTTTGTAGGAACGTGACCATTCATATTCCATGGTAATCTTCAAACAGTACTTGGACTCACTCTCAGAATGCCTGTAACTGATTTAGAAGCCTCTACAGACTTGTCTTCAGTTATAAAAGAACATTTTAAAGTACAAAAGAAACAAAGGGACTTCTAATTCTGGGAATAAAGAAATATATTGGAAAATCTTTGCTTCCACTTTTTATTCTGGTGTAATATAAATTCTTCAGCATGTACAATGTTTATCATCACAGTATCCAAGGAATATGAATAATCTGTCATGTATTGTCTCTTCTCTCGTTTTCTCTGCAGGGAGAGAACTGTGCTCTGTGAAGTATCTTGCTATGAGAGGGCAAAAGATTCTAAGTTTTATTATGTTTTGAATACATAATTGCTCTTTCCTTTTTAATAAGTACATCACTGTGTTAGCGAAAAGCCTAGTTAAAAAAAACACACACACACACACACAAACCAAAACAAGCATTCTGGGCCATAAAATCATGAAATCTGTTATTTCCTGGGTGTTTACCAAGTGCTCAGCCTTGGCCTCGTTCCAAGGAAGGAGCAACATCTTACCTCTACAGAGAGTCACTCGAAGCCATGTCAACAGACCAGTCATCTTGTAACTGCACATAACTGCTGAGGAGGACCAGCATGAGAATTTATTTTTGTGGAACTCTACAAACAAGGTATCCAGCAGTTGATGCGCAATTTTAAATCACTTCTCAGTGGATACATTGCTCTCTGCAACTGCTCTTGGAGAATTTATCTTACAGACAACAATGTTCAATGACAGCAGAAAAGTCCAGGAGAATAACAATGAATATCTACCCTTTATTCATATTCTCAATATCCTTTACGTATCCTTTAAACTGTCCAAAACCTCTTTATACATGAATTTAATTATGAGAATACAGGTAAGCTACTGCATGACCTAAGTATACAGGATGTTTTAAAAAGCTGCTGGAGAGCCTTTAAAAAAAATTCAAACCCACAAACAAACCCATGAGAAGCAGAATAGAATGTTATTATTTTTAAATTATTAGCATTTAGTGCTTGGTTTTAGCATAGGTCTCAGGAACACAGAAAGGATAAAATGTTTACCATTTTGGATAAATCACTCAGGAGATCTGATAGCTTCAAGGAATAATAAGAAAAAGGATCTCAAACTTTTATACACCATCACAGAATATGATGAAATAATACATTATTCTGTCTGCATCCAGTTTTGTTTTATGTGATCTGTGCTTGAATTTCTTTCTTTGTATCTCCACTTAAGGCAAGAAACCAGAAAATCAAGGCAAACTTCACAGATCATGCCAAGAAGGGGGACTGGGGTATGTTCAGGCAAGTAAATAACAACATGGACACTTACTACCTTAACAAAGTATTCTTGTTCTTTACTGTGCCTTGAAAAACACTGCAAACCCTAATTGTTTGTAGTTGAATGTGTGGTTCACATGGACTCATACCAACAGGGATTGTATCTAGTAAGAGAAAGAAATAGTGCATTTTCTCAAGAAATACCATGACTTATATGTATTTCAGAATGTTCAATAAAACTTACATATGTAATTACAGAATTTTGCATGCACTTAAGTAGCACATGTACTACCGATAAAACTAGAACCTCACATGTTCAAATCAGTACTTAGTCAAATAGTATATATATAGCCTATGCAAACTTAAAAAACTTCAAGTTTTTAAATTCTCCAAACTATATCAAAAGTTGCTATCCAAATCTCATCCCTCCATCAGGATTTTGTATTCAGCAGGTTAACTTCAGCAACAAGAGGGTAGAGGAAAATCCAAAACTTTCCATAAAGCAGTGGTTTTCTGTAACAAGTAATCTTTCCTCCACATGCACCAAAAGGCCAAATTCCTGAGAATTTCTTCAAGTCCATCATTTGTGGATGGTTGCTGATGCTGAAGGGTCCAGACTGGGGCGCTGATAACTCTCTTGCATGACTGCGTCCAAGGGACTCAATTTAAAAGAAAGTATCTGGCAGGGCAGAGTCTGGTGTGGAAGATATCCAGTAGTCTGAAAGGCTTCATGCCCTTTGTGACAAGATGTCAGGTTCAAGTAAATATCTGGCAGGGCGAAGTCTAGTGTGGAAAACATCCAAATATCTGAAAAATTTCATGCCCTCTGTGACAGGATGTCAAGCCTAGAACCCTGCATAGGAAAGATGAGGTTTTGTCCTCACTCATTTACCAGCCAAATGAAGTAGGTCTTATTACTTCCAAATAAAAGTTATGGTTATTCTTCTTAAGTTACAAAAAAAAAAAAGAAAAAGAAAAAATCAGTAACATTTTAAAAAGTTAACAAGTCGTGTGTAATCACCGAATATGCGATGCTGAGAGTGCTGTGACACACGGACTTGTACTCCCTGCTGACCCCATGTGTTAAAGAAGGATATGGCTATTTTATGCTCCCCCCTCACTAACATTGGTAATTAAACTGGAAAGCAAAACGCATACATCCTCATATTCAAGAGCGAGCAACTTGGCAGACTGGAAAATTCAACCTTTTTCTCTTGAAAAGAGAAATCAAAAGAGTTAAATGAAGTCAACTTTGCCAACCTTAACAAGACAAAAAACAGAGTGCTGTAGGAAGATACCATGGTAATTCATGGAACCTAAAGATTAACATAAGTTTGGAATTTCTGAGATTTATTAGCCTTTCTGCCTGAAGTTTGAAGGTTGGATTTCGGGTTTTTAGGGAGTTGCTTTTGTTTGTTGGGGTTTTTTTACAATTTTCCATGCATGGTATGTTTCTTAATTATTTATTAACTTTTAAACTTTTCCATGTAAGAGTTTTGCTGCTGAAAGTCAAATCTCAACATTTTCAATTGATTTTTATGAAATCATCAGTGCAACTGATTACAGCCTTTTCTTCTAAAAATAACGCATCTCTTTTTTACTGTTACCTGTAACAAGCTAGCAATGAAAGCAAGCTGCACCATGGAAAAAAAAAATAAAAAGACAACAACTTGTATTAATGGAACACCTGTACACAGCTTGCACCCAAGGCAGACTTAAGTATCACAGCAACTACTGTTCCTGCCTTGCTTTGAACAGAATGACAGACAACAGGATTGTTCAATGACCTGCATCAATCTCAAGAATAATTTACTGCTATATCAGACAGATCATTATGGATGAGTTGCACACTATCAATCAATCCACTGTGTTGTTCCTGCATATTCCTGTATCTATCAACTGGAAGAGAGAGACATCCCTCAATGTATTCTTGTTGCTCTCTGCCACCAATCTGTGCCCCTCAAGATGGGAAAGAATTATTAGCCACATAGCTGTAAAGTAGTAGCAATAGGCACAATTATCTCCTCTTACATATTCTGGCAGAAGAGACTTGGGTACAAAGAAAGAGCAAACTAAATAAAACAGAAAACACCTTCTACTTTTCCACTTAGGCTGAACTTGCCAACCAAAGTTGTTGAGTCCTCTCACCATCCCACTTTTAAGAGAGGTATGTTACAATGTAAACCATGGAGGACAGAAATTCAGTCTGTAATTGCAAGGACTGCCGCAAAAAAGTAATATACTGGCAATATTCATATTATTTCCTCCCCCATGAGGGCACTCACATTCATTATTGCGTGACTCACCTGAAGTTACTTATTTTGTAATAAATAAATAAATAAATAAATAAATAAATAAATAAATAAATAAATAAACCAGGTTTTCTGTAAATTAGCTATAGTTCCCTTCTGAACTTTATCGGTTTGGGGGTTTTGTGTTGTGGGATTTTATTTTAAATACAAAAAGTACACTTCAATGGCAGCTGCATGAATAAGCCAAGTCCAGGCAGTGATAACTGTTATTAACACAAAAGTGAGTGGAAACCCAAGAGCAGAACTGGTAACTTTTTGATCTGGACATACAGTAAAAAGCGATAACTGTAAGTAAACAAACGGCACTCTACTTTTGTTTGCTTAATGAGCAGACTTAAAATAGTTAAACAGTGGCAAAAACTTTAAAGTCAGGTGTTCAGTCTCAGGAAATCACCTTACAAATATATGAGAAAATTAGTACTGCTACAAGAAATGTTTGTTTCAATATTCAGAGAAGTTAATGAATGTTAAGTCATAATGGTAGACAGCAGCAGTATGTAATTACATTTCTAAATACATTTTACCAAATCACTTCTAAGCTAAAAGAATCACATGTTCTATTAATTTTCATTGGTTATCAAGTATCTGTAACTGTCACCTCTAACAGGTGTTTGGTAATCTAACAGCTGCACAAAGTATTAAAAAAAAAGAAAGAAAAAGACAGAATCACAATGTGTTTTCTCTAGTGCCACAATCAACCACAATGCAGAACCTCTTTGCTGAAATGCAACCTTGGGCTCAGTGTTGGGAGAGCCTTACATTTAAGAGAGATTACCACCAACATCCAAAAACGGGACATCAGCAGAAAACATACTTGCTATGCTAAATGAGGCTGCAGGAATGCTTTAAACACAAATGAAGTTTACAGATATAAGCACTGTGATCCAAAATAGTGCTTACCAACCTTGCCACCAAGACATTGCTTGTCTTTTCTCATGATTTGTATATCCAACATTCCCATAACTCTGGTCCCTCCCTTTTCCATTCCTTCCCCTTTCTTCAAACATTGGCCTGTCTCCCTACTTGTGATCCAGCCCATTCCCTAGCAGAATCAGGACTTCAGATACAGAATTTGATGCAGTAAGCATCGGTTCCATGTATCATCATCTTGCATCTGGAAAGCAACAGCCAGATGAACAGGCTAATATCTGAAGGGATTTCTTCAAATAGATTTAATCTTTTGGGAGAGTCAGGTGAACCACATCTCTAGGTGCCCTGAGACAAGTTTAGAAAAATCAGACTTTCTGCAGACAGTTTTTACAGAGTTTCCCAGTGATTCTAAGCAGCAAAGTCCGTGCCTGTTGAATGTGCAAGCCTGTAAGATTATCTCAAAGTAAGGATGTTTCAATGACTTTCTACTTAGAAGTAGAATTGACAGAGCCAAGCAAATATATTTAATACTTTGTTCTTCCTGAATGAAAAGTCACTGTTGTAGCTTCTTCCTGACGGCTCAAAAATTGCACTGCGGACTGAAATACCAGGTTTATGCAGAGCTATCTTGACAATGAAATCCTCATCATCAAAAGAATATACTCTTGACTGTCTTTAAAAGGAAATCAAAACAAGTCCAAAGATAGTTGATTGTGGGCTAGAAAATATATAGGGCCTGCAGTAGAAGTGCCACATACATAACTCAGTCAATTCAGCAGCTACAGTGCCTGTGGTCTTTTGCAAAGTTGAGAGGTACCAAGAAAGGAATGAGATGAATAAATTGGTCACTGTCTGATGACTGAACTGCTCAGAAGTCATACACAATCAGAAGACATACACAATTATTATTGACAATTTCCCCACAATTTGAAAATGCTGCTGGTGATAGATGGTGGCTGGAGCGAACTCTCTGCAGTCTGCTTGATCTGTGAGAGTAGTGAGAATCTTGCCCTAGGTCTTTGCTTGACATAGAAAAGCAAGTGCTGGTTGATTTGTTTATTCCTGAGACTTAAACTCAGCTGTAAAACATATCCTTTTTGCCTTACATCCCTGCATTCTGCAAGACTGTTTGACTTCAGGTAGAAAGCAAAATACTTCAGAATATCTTTTCGCCAAAGTAGCTGCATAAAAATAGTAAAACTGTGACAGCAGGATGTAATCTGTAACCATCAGTAGTACCATCCACATGCATGAACCTTTAACAACAGGCTGGTCAAATCAGAACTGACTGGTTCCAGCCAAAGGAAAAAAGAAGGTTATCATTTGGACCAGATGGGTTCCAGTCCAGAAAAAAATGCATCTGATACTTGTATACCTATAAACACATTTGAAGCACAAGGATAGTTCCTTGAACCTGGTCATTGCTACCTCATGGACTAAGAACCACTGAATACTCTGTCATCAGACCAACCTAACACTTGATTAGTGTTAGGTTGATTAATGTTTGATTTTTCATTGTTAAAAGACAGCAGCAGCAGCTGAGCATAAGTAAAAGCTTAGAGCTTTCATTTTCAACTGGCACGACAGTCTCTTCAGATACTCCCATCACAGCCATCCCCAACACTTCCCAAAAGTTGAGTGTTGCAATAACTTCCTCCTCCTACCAACTGAAGGAGGAGGAGGCCAACTGAAGTAACAGTCCCTCAGAGGAAACCATGATATGCAAACCAGACAGACTGTTATGCACTATTCAAGAATTACAGATCTGCAAAACTCTCTCAAATTATGGCACTGAACACAGAGTATGCAGATGATATTAAGAGCCGCACGAAAGTCTATCCAAATGAGAATTCCATCTGGTAACAGTGGTATTACTCCACTTGTCCCATAAGTGAATGGTAACACCTCTCATCACTTCAGCCACAGACTTAGCAGGAGAATTACTAATCACTAAAGCTGCCAAGCAAAAAATCTGGTGTTTCTTAGGTTTGCCTCTGATGACTAGCAGGACTCACTGCAGAAGTCCAAAGCCAGGACTGAAGGGATTAGTAGAGTACTCATTTGAGATATAATTGTTATTGAAGCAACAAAGACAATAAAAAAAAACATTGAATTTAGAAGGACATTTTGCACACACACACAAATAAAAACAACCCACACTCTTGCAGTCCAGTATGGATGTTGCATGGATTTGGTATGAAGACTGTAATCGGTCTGGAAAAACCAAGGGAATATAGATCAGACAAATCAGTACAGTCATAAAGATGATATCTGTGACACAGCAGAAGATGTTCTCTGGCAAAGAATACTCCAATCCTAGCCAGCATTGAGATTAACTTTGACCATTTCTGGCCAAAAATCAAGCATGAGAGATACAGGAACTACATAGGTGCCCAATGGAATTAAGAAAAAAACACCTCTGATCTCAAGGGCCTGGATACACCAACAAACACATACTGGGTGCACATGTGAACAAAGAAGTGAAGGAGAAATCAGTGTTGTTGCAAACAAAAGCTTATGGCACGTTATCTAAAAAAGAAAGAAATTACCCAAAAAGATGCAATGAAAGGAATGTACATTGCTAACAGGAAAAATTACAGAACTTCAGTTTTTATACAAGAAGTGACAGCCCGGTCCTATAAGGAGACATAAACCACACTTAAAAAAAAATAAAATTATTTTCATTCTCACTGTCTTCCTGAAATGAAGTTTCAATTAAAGGCTTTTTTCCTTCCCGATCCATCTTGTCATTGCTACCACAGCCCCATAAAGCCTCGTCTCAAGGGCCAGCATGAAATGATGGGATTCCACAGGTCCACTTTCAGTAGGAGGGGCACCTGACAGCAAAGATGACACAGGTACCAACACATGCAGTGTTACTCCTTTTATTCAGTATTGCATCACATTTTGATTTTCGCGAATGTGCTTCTGTTGGAGCACTGGAATTTAATATGTTCACAACTGAGACAAATACTTATATGTCCAAATGACCACCTGAAATCCCCATACTTCCTGGAGCTATGGAACAGAGCATGTAACCACTGACATGCTTAGTTTTGTAACGGGATGCAAGTAAAACGGCTCTCACACTGAAGCAAACACATCCCCCCACTGCTTAAGCCATGAGACCCACAGGGCTTGCTGCATTCTACACATCAGAAGGGCTGAGTTGCCCCAGGATGGTTTTCAGCCAAGAAAGGCCCCAAATTTTAGGCAGTTTAAAAACATTCTGCAAAGATTAAATACATACAAAACGTTTTCTCATTTTATAGGAACAGAAATGAGCAAATAAAAAAAAACCCAAATCAAATGGCTGTTCGGTTTCTTTAAAAGTTCTCAGATTAGCAGAACTCCCCCCAAAAAACCCATTATTTATGACATGAAATGTCTGTACCTGGGCAGACATAGAGAAAGAAATAGTCTGATCAGTGCACAACTTTTATAATACTGAATAGTAGGCAACGTTATGTGCAACACATAGCTGAATGAATGCATTGATTTGATTTCATAAAGGACTTACAAACAAAATAGTCCAAAATATTAACCAATAAACACATGCCGGGGTGGAAACAACCTATTATAAAATTACTGTAAAGATCCTCAAACTGTTCAGGGGAGAAAAAAGTCCAATTTTCCACATAACCTGATAGCGCAGAGTTTTCTGATTATAAGATCCAAGGAACCTGTAAACCCAAGGCTCTAATTTTCTTATGGCGACTGTGTAATATTTTGCAAAGTAAAATTGACTGAGATGGAAGCTATTTTGCATGGTACAGTGGCGATGGCTAACAAATGAGAGTTTTGTGGGCTGAATGTTAGTCCCCTGCCTCATCTGCCACCCCTAATGACAGCAGCCACCTGCTGTTTTATTGTCACAGCTGGAGCCGGTTCACACTCCTTGGTGCTGAGCTCTGCCCATGAGCGCCAAGCTCTCGCCTCGCCTCATTACTTTGATGAACTTTTTATGGTCAGCACCCATGAAGACCTCATCTAGGACTATACAACCTAGATCGGCTTCAGGGAGTGCTTCCAGCTAGCATGAGGTGATAATACACAGTGACACTACGGCTGCTACTGCCTGTCACTTAGTCAAGTCACTGTACTTCTGGCTCTACAGGGCCCTCAACAGGTAAAACGCCATGAAATTCTCCTATATAATAAAGTTTTTTTCACATTGCAATAGAGAGAGATCATATCCTGCTACCAACATTTCTCAAAGATAGATATTACAATAAAAAACGTATCCTGCTGTTTATTGCATGTAACTACAGACAAATTTCTACATTCACTAGACATAAATCTGCTTCCGTCCTAAAAAAAAGAAAGCAATAGTGACAACCTCACTGCACTTGATTAACACCACCAAATAGGAAAAAAAAATTATGTATTTTACAAAAGAAGGACCATTTCAACTTTAAGAGCAGAAAGTACAGTTATCCAAATGAATCCACAGTGGAGAATGATATATGCTACTTCCCTCCCACCCATGCCTCCCCTCCCACTTAAACATTTATTAGATAGGAAATTTTCTCAAATCAAGATAACGAAAAAGCAAAGCCCTTTACATATTTTTTTTTTAGTAAGAGCAGTCTGCTACTATTTTCTGCTAATTTAAAAACAAATAGAATCATCTTTTCCTTTTCAAATTTTTTTGTACTAACAAATACTCCAAATCTCCCAAGCCTGTATACAACCTTAAACTTCACCAGAAATTCTTTTATTGACACATTTAGAGCAAACTGTTTTATGCTTGATCACTGAAATTTAACCCCAGGTTTACTTTCAGCAGTAGAATAATTATTTTGGTGTCAACAGAGCTTTACATTTGCCCATATTTACATATATCATTAAGATTAATATATGTGCTATTAATAATAATTTCATTAACATTCTGAAATCATCAAATAACATTTTGACTTTTGAATGGCTGTAGGCTATTATAAGCCTAAAAACCAGAACATTTTCAGTATTCATTGTGTTGCAATCCAGCTGATCAGTTTTGACAAATTCATGCCATGTTATAAGCCATTAAACTTCATTTAGTTTCACTTAAATATTCCACCTAAAAATAAAAAGCAACTGGTTTTTTTTATACAGACAGTATGACTTCCAATAAATACCAGCTCCCATGATCCTCCAAAAAGAAACTTCTAATGGTTTGGGGTTTTTTTATTTTATTGAAATGCTTTAAATTTTTCATAGAATTTTTAAAATAATATTTTTGAGACCACTGGCCTAGAAAGAGTTGAACATGTCTAATATGTTATAGTCTTTTTGATGAGGGACAACGTTGCAGAGACCCTGTGCTTCACATAAGTTGCCTACAACTGGTAGAACCTTAAAAATGTGTTGCCAAGACAGATCACTTATGCTGCATTTCTGAGAACATACTTATGCAAGCCCTTTGTTATTAGTACTTTTTAAGTTTGACCTAAACTGCAGTTGAAGAACCAGAAGAAAATGATTCAGCTAGGGTTTCTATTCAGCTAAAAGCTGAGCCACCATTCAGACAGTCCTGAAAAGTATTTAAGACACCTGGAGAACACACAGAACCTCACGTAATGTGGGCCTATATTGTACGAACAATCTCATTAAACATAAATGACGCCAACTTCTCTACCAGTAGAATTTCCAAAAGCACTTGTCTTCTGCACAACAAATTCAAGAGAACCTCCTGTGAAGCACAGCGACATACGGATCACATCCTTGGGAGAGTCCAACAATGGAAAACTGCTTTTAGAATTCCTTTCTTTTGACTAGATCACATATTTGTTAAATACACCATTTGTAGGACTCATTTCATACCCTTAAAAATAAAATATCAAAGATGCAGCTTGACCAGTGTAGAGTAAGACATTATGAAATGGACAATTTGTCTCAGTGGAACAATCAATGGTTTCAACAGAACCATCTCATAATGGTGTCAGTAACTAAACAGCAATGGTTGAGAGATTTTTTCTTTTATTTTTTTTTCAAGCAGCGGTGCATCAGCTGTGGTATACCAATTGCATGCTTTGTGATATGGCACACTTAATTCATCTAAAAAGTTTCAAGTTTCTTTTTTATCAATCTCTAATCCATAAAAAACCCTCTAAAACCACAGTTAGCTAGGTATTTATTCTCTTGTTATAAAGGAATTTGCTAAAGGATGCATAGCTATCCAGACTAGCTATATTTGCTCTCTGCCTTACAAGAAAGTAGCCTGCATGCATGTATAAATACTTGGAAATATTTTTCCTTTGTAACACTGGCTTGCCTTGGCATTATGACTGTATTTTAGAGTTGTATTCTAAAATATAACTTCAATTTATCCAGCTCTTACAGTTCACTGGTCTGTAATTCTTAATATCCTTCTATTTTCCACCAATTTTAATTTTAGTAGCTATTATTTAAAGTTCATTTTCCATGCCCTTTCAATTGTGATTTTTTTCCAGTGTGACAGCAAACATCAGTGTCATTTCTGATGGTGACTTTTATTGGAATATGAAAAAACCCGAACTTTTAAAAGAGAAGTTATCAAAAAATCATCAGACAGTAACAACTTGTGGTCAGTATCAAGAGCTGCATGTGAACAGACAGTCTGGAGGTGACAGGATTTGTATCCAATTACTAATCCCCTGAGCTACTCAGCCCCCTGAACAATAAATGTCTATAAGCTGATCCCTTAACCCATCACCAGCTGGTCATGCTACTGCATTCCAACATTAATGACGAAAAGGGAAACACCTTACACTTTCTATTTAAATCTCCACGATACAGGATAGCCATGCTGGAAAATCCCCAGACCTCTTTTCTCATCTAATAGATCCTACAAAAATAGGAATGGGCATATAAAATTACTTGGCTTAACATAAATATTCTCTCTTCTGTACTTACTCCAAGCACACAAAGAAGCTTTCAATGTACAGATTTTTCCTTGTACTGAACAGAAATAAATGTTGATCTTAAAAAACGGCTAAATTTCTAGGCCTGCTGTTAAAGAACAAGATACCCATATGAAGGATATTGGAGACATTGCTGAGGAACTGTTCACCCTTTAAAAAAATATGATGTCTGTAATGCTGCCAGTGTCAGGCTGGGCAATTAGCCAATTAAGTGTGAATAAGAACTGCCAAGAAAGTACTTCATTTTTGTCTTGGAATATTTGTGTATCTGTGAGCTGGTGTGTGTTTGTGTTCATGCATCAGTGGAACCTGGTTGTTCATGCCAGGTTTTCTTATCACACTTTTCTGCCTCTTTGAACTTGCACATTCCTGCAATACAGAATGGACATGTGTCTGCTGATAATGTCAACATACTCAGGTTCACAAGGAGAGATTTTGTATAACAAGATCTAAAGTAGTCTTTGTGTTCATTACCTGACCCTGCCTGCTTACACAACACTAGAAGAGCCGTTCCTGAAAGAATCCAATACTGCAAAGCACCTCTAGGAGATGTTAAAAGACAATAGATGTGGAAGAAATTAGCATCTGATTACAATATTCCTGGCTACATACTCTCCTAAAATAAACCCCCATTTTTACATGTCATCTGAAGGAAATTCTCACTTCTTAGAGCAGACTGGGTTCAATAGAGTGTTGAGAGCATCCTGTTATTTCCCTAATTTAGGTCTCATTATGCTTTAGACTCCTGTACATCATCTAGAAAATTCCACTTGGAAATATGAGTAGGTACAAAAACATATCTTAAGCACTCCAACTAGGGGTATAGCATAGAAATCCTGAAGACGTAACCTGATTTCTATCTTTTCTATTTTTCTGGATTTTTTACCTTTTTTTTAGGGGGGAAAATGGGGAAGATGGTGGGCAGACCTACGAACTACAAGCCTTTATCTTAATGCAATCACAAAAGTATAATCATTCCAAATATGGATCCTTCAACAGTTTTGTTATAGTCATTCAAAATTAAGACCAATGTAAAAAAAGGTATACACAATTTACAAATCAAAACTGAGCCATGCCAAGTACAAATGGAAGTATAAAAAACCCTTTAATAACATTTCAGAACACAGATATTACCTGGCATTGAAGCTACTTTCTTGAATACCTATTAGAGGACTTCACAAATCTTAACAGTACTGACAACTCATCCAGAATTCACCATCCATGACACTAAAAAAACACCCTACTTTTCAAGATGTATTTAAACAGTCTTGATTAAAACTAGTATATGTTGCAAAATTGTGAGCACACTTATTCACTTATTTTAAGGCTAGTCAAAGTAATTACCTAATATTGCTGCCTCTAATCAGGGATTATGGAGAAAGGTTATATATGAGTTAGTAAAGATGGCACTGATAACAAACTTCAAACTCATAGTCTCCTTTATCACAGCATTACATAAATAAAGTCTGTGAGTGACATTCTTACACAGGGATTCACAGCCCAGCTTGCTTTTCCTAATAAATCCCACCAGTCCAGAAAAGAGGAACACCATGCTACCTACAGCACAAGTTAACCCCTGGATTGGTCAGAACATCCAAACAATTGCTGCACCTAAGGGTGAAGTTGGTACAACCACAACACGCTGAAGATCTGGCTCCTGCCTCCTACCAATGTTTTCCGTGTCCCCAGCAGCTGTGCTGTGGAGGAACCTGCCTGCAGGAGGGCCAACGTTACTGCTCAAGACCTCCACCTGAGAAGGGCTGCTTTTAGTAAATGCTATCAGCTTCTCCAGCCGGAGATGTTTAGAAATGGGACACATCACCACCTTGCTCTTCCCTCTTCTGGGACACAACTCTGAGTAGAGAAAGGGCCAACATCACCTACACATCTTTGCCCTTGCTTTTCATACAGTTTGTGTCAAAGAGAAAGAAGGGCTAGCATACATTCATTGACAGAAATGAACAACCAAATTCTTTTCAGTATTTTTCAGGTTAAAAAGGAATTTTTTCAGCATTCTTTTTGTATTTTGCTATGTACATTTGTAGCTCTTGCATTTGCAGTTGCCAAAGGATTCTGCTTCTTCTTACCACTTTGGTAAGCACCAACACAACATTTCTTCTTACATTTCTGAGGATGCATCATTAAAAATTGTATTAATAGAGCATTCAGAAATTATGTTTTTTCATTCCAGTAACATTTAACTGAAAATATTAACTTTAAAATTATTTTAAAATATTTTGGAAGATTTTATATTTTTATTTCTATTGTATCTCTAAATTGAAGCAAACCCACTTCTTCCCAAGAAGAGAGCAAACAAGTGTAGGTTTCACTACAAGTATACATGATCTAGATACAAAGGTCTAATCATAACATATTTATCACCATCTAGCATTTGGCTTGTATATGATGTCCACAGGCACTTGTAGTGATAGCTGTCAAATTGCATTCTTTTTCTGGCATAAATGAGTATAACAACAAGGACAAGAAACGGAGTGCAGTATAGAGCAACAACACAGCCTGGAATTTAGCCCATAGTAAAGAAACAGTCAAATTCATTATCAGCCTCAATGACGGAGGCCCATGTGTGCAGTGGCAGAATATTTCAGAAGTCACCAAGCTTCATGGGGCTTGTTTCTGTAAAGATGCTAAAAAATGTTTCCGAAATACAGTACCATTTTCCCTTCCTTTATCTTTTACCGTATTAGATATCAGAAAATCTTAGTCAAACTAAGCATGTTCCTAGAGAAGGTGATCTAAAACACATGCCCCTTGGATTTCAACTGCTTGTTCCACTGCTGTTTAAGCATGTTTCAAGTATTCTTTACCCAAAAAAAAGCCCTGTCTTACTCTCTTTCAAGGAAAAGGAATATAAATGAATGGGGGGGGGAAGAAAAAAGATTATCAGTGACTAAGTTCCTAGTTCTTTTTCAAAGTCTGGTTTATAGCTCATATTTTAATATTCTAATTTAATTTGTCAGTAACCCTTTTCCCCCTTGGTCTGCTCATGGTCAATGTTCTATTACTCCCTTTTTCATTTCTCCATTGAAATGGAGATATTCTGTATCAGCATACATGAAAAGATTTTCCGAGTCTGCATCCATATCTCAATCTTACTTAAAGGGAAATCACAATTCTCAGATGCAAAGATTCTAGTCAACTCTTAAAAAAGCAAACTTTATCCCCCCCCCAAAATGATAAAGATCGGGTAGTTGTAGAGGGTGGGGGAAAGCAAACCAACCAAACAACCCAGAAAGAAGAGAATATTGCTTGGTCACACATTGCATTACAATAAAGTAGTTAGGGGGAAAGCAGCCAGCAGCAACACCCACAACAGTATATGGTCCAGCAGCATATGAGTAAGTCGAATTACTTCTGTTTAAACTGGAGGTTCATCTCTCCTTGACAGGCAATGACAGAGCTCATTCATCATTCAAAAATTACTTGGGTTATTGACAGTGCAGAGAAAGTCTCCTATTCTTTACAACATTTCTGAAGAACAGAGGCCACAACTGGAAAGCACACATAATAAGATTCACCTCTCTCCCTTAGATCACACTTACTTATTTTTCTTTTTAATAGCATACTACATTTATTTATAAGTCAAGTTCCTGAGAGATGATTGTTTCCCCATCTTTGAGCATTCTGTGGTGAATGCGTAACAGGTAAAAAATATGTAGTCCTTTTCTGCAGCAACAAAGTCACAAACCAAACTTGGCAGCACCTTATATACAGCTAACAGTTTCACCATGATCCAAAAGCCAAAGTCACTAATTCCATTACTTCCCAGGAAAGTAATGCATATTTGTTCCTGAGAACCTCTTGATTAAAAGAGAGATGATCAGATGTAACCAGAGACTGATAGTCTTAAACATTTTTTTAGTCCTTCAATCAGCATCTGGTACCCAGTCAGTTTTATCCATCTGATGAGTAGTCACACCAAACCCACACAGATAAGCATGAAGAACACCTGCTAAGGCTTCAGAGACAATGTGATACAGAACAGTATAGTTGCTCAGCAGGAAACTGAAAACTGGAAAACAGTAATCCTAAAAATCAGAGAACTGCATGCCAGGCAGAACACATCGCAATTCTGAGCTGTATAAAGAGGGATAAGTTAAAGGGCATCTAATCTTTAAATTCTCTAAGTTAGTTACACTAAGTCCTATACTAGTTAGACTGTTACAGTAAATCCTTAAAATAAATATTATTCAGCAAAGGCCATGACAACTTATGCCATATTTGTAACCCCCTGGCCACCTGGAACAGGATCAAACTCATTCAGTATTCTTGAGAGCCTGTTCTGAAAAGTAAACTTTGTACTGTGCATACATGAGGAATATATTCACCTGAAGGCCTATTCATAAACAAATATGTAGTCACCTATGGCAGTGACCACCCTCAAATTCATTTTTCATCTTTACAGTTAACAAATACTTTTGATTACTCAATACATATGTACATATGGATGCATAATTATATATTGATTAGTTTAGCTTTTAGCATAACATATGAATCTATTGAATTTCTCCAGAGTAACAGATAACAATTTTTAAAAATTATACCAATAGACCATTAGCATTACAAGTGAATTTATTTTCCCCAACAGTGCTAAAGATATGCAAAATTTTCATTTTTCAGAGTTGCATAGTAAATGATTAACACCGGGTCTGCTCATTATCTTGCTTAACAAAACTTCTCTAAAAACAAATAAATCAAAAATGCCTCTAACATTCCTGAATAAATAAATTACAGACCTGTTCAGTGGCAGCAATGATATTTTAAAAAGCTTGTGCAAGCTCATTGTACAATTTTATTACAAAACTGCAATTTATAACAGAACTGTCCACTTTTTTTTATTTTCTACCTGGTTTTATTCAAAGAACTACCTTTTGTGACCCAAGAAATTTTTAAAAAAACTACATATCTGGAAACATCAATCCCACATTCCAGTGAGCTAAAACATACAGATAATGATATAAGGAGAACCCTCACTGCCTCTTTTACAATGAGATTTGTAAGGAGAACTGCAGTTAAGTGAAAGAATTACTGTCTACTACTAGATTCCTATCACTCTGTATGCACACTTCATATTTTGTACTAGAAACACATTTCTTGTCTCAAACTTTGGAATTATTTTCCTTTCATTGCATGTGGACACGGAAGTCAGTCTGGAAGTAAAACACCCTACATTTGCTACTCTCACAGGAAAAAAAAAATACCGAAACAAGGAACCTCCTATTTTAAAGATTTAGTGAATTGCCTTCCTTCCTTAGTCCCCATATTCAAAGGAATAACTCATTGTAAAATATATATGTATTTATGGGGTAGAACATTTTTGTTGGCCTTGCCAACAAAACTGTATTTTGGGGTCACAATAGCTGAGAGAAATGTACACATCACAGAAAGAATTTCCTCCTCAAAAGAAAGTATTGAAAATAACATTTGTTACATCTGTAGAACAAAGAGCAAAATGAAACACAATCTGCAATACAACCATAATAAAATGAAACTCTTATCTGTTGCTAGTTCCCTACCAGCCCACAGATTTTTCTTGGTGTTAAAAAACAGCATGTAAATTAAGGTGACTGAAACATGCTTTCAGCGAGCAGAGTAATATGGTAGCTATTCATCACCTGAAGTCATAAAACACTAGGTCTTGTCCTTAGCATATTCTAATGAAGCCTATCATGCAAATGAGAGTGACCTTTTCCGTGCATTCTGCAAGTTCACATTTATGTGAGGAGTATATATAGTTTGCCAATACAAACTAGCCAAAGACTGCGTAATTACTGTAATCAATTAGTAGTTAGTGTCGCTCTGCTCATTTGTGGCTAATGTCAGCTAAACCATTTTTGAGAAAAGCACCCTGACAGCCTCTTTCTGTTGTTTCTGTTGCTGCTGTTATTCTGCAACAAGAAAACAAGATATACAAGTCAAACTTCTCAAGATGGAAGCATGGTAGCATTTTTCTAAAATGCTTTCTCTTAAGGTGAAAATTAAAAACAAGACCCACTCCTGTGATGGGTAGAGATTCCCCAGTAAAGTTACATATCCTTAAAATGACATTGAAGTTTTCCGCCTGTAAAATGAAACATTAATATTTAAATATTTAAATGAAGGACACTCTCCCATGAGGCAGTTCAGACCAAGTAAGGAAGACTTGGTAGAACTTAGGCACTCTTTTCAATGGATGAGTAAACAGGCCATACCCTCTGCTCAGCAACAGTCTATTTTGTAGACAGTTATGGATAGGAAACATTACTGGAGCTGGTAATTAAAGTAAAAACTAATACTGTCTCAGAAATGGGGAATTTTGTACAGGAAAACCATTTATCATGCCTACAGTTCTCCACAACTGAAATGAATTATCTTCTTACTTAGCACATGTCTGTTTTATTCTACAATAGCTTCCAAACTGAAACAAGGTCTGCAAAGCTGGTTTTCATATCAAAATCAAGCAAACATAAAGGAAAGTTAAGCCACTATTTCAAATTAACTGCCTATATGGCAATTGATAAGAAAACAGAACTTTAAGACAAAGAAGAATACACAAATCACAGATTTTTGTTCTCATTATACTCACACCCTTTATAATGCTCACATCCAAGTGGTTTAAGAAATCAAAATCAACTCTTTGCACATTATAAGCAAAACCAAATTTGTCATAAGAAATCAATGCATAAGAAATCAAAATAATTCTATTCCCTGATTTTACAACTATGCTGATAAATTTAAACTCTTTTTTTTTGCTAAGAAATTACACAGTTAATGCAACATTGCTAAGTGTACACAAACACATGCGCTTCATATATAGCATATATGTATACTGTGCAGCAAAACAGCCTCTAACATCATGCTATTTTTTGTGGTTTGATGAATGTGAAATTGTTTTATTTCAGTCAGCAGACGACTGAAGTTTCAAACAGCTATATTACAGGGATAAGAATACATTGTTTTTTCTGATGAGGGAGTGAAGATGAGGTTTGATTTTTTTGCATGCCCACATCACACAGCAAATGCTGTGAGCATTTCTATTTCACAAAATACTCTGCAGTAAAGCAGTTGCAATGCATGCAACCTTTGGCCAAGTAAAGCATCAGAAATATTAAAAAAAATACTATCAAACTCTAAAATTAGTAAAAAAGTAATACTAAAGAAAAATGTCAAAGGTCTATTACTCATGTATACTAAGATATAAGCATAAAGTTATTTATATGGGGTACACTAACATAAAGGTAACTGAATTGAAACAATGGAAGTCAAAACTAAGAGGTGAAAGCTGAAACCTTCCCTTCTCTTCATCCAGATGACAGGAATATTCTTTAAATAGAAAATGTATGCTTTAACTGTAAAAGTAAAAACACCCTTTTTTTTTCAATTTAAGCTTTTTCTCCCTCAAGGTCTCAGAACTCCATGTGACGCTGCCATGATGGAGGGCGGCAAAGGCAGGCAGGCAGGCAGGCAGGCAGAGGGGCAGAGCCTGTGCTGGGAGATGCATGACACCTGGAGCAGGTCACACCCAGCACAGATCTTAGGAGGGGGTACAACCCCCTCTTGGTGCCTCCTCTTGTTCTCCTTAAGTACCTCGTTTCTGCCATACACAGTACAGTCAAGCAAGAACATTTTCACAGAAGGGTACTGGTGTCAGGGCTGCAGCGTGGGGGAGACCGGGGCCTGGTTACAGCACTCCACCTTGTCCAACTCTTTCCCTCATTTGCCACCTGCTTATGGGCAAATCATTCTGGACCCAGTTCCGAGCACAGTGAAAACAGTTACATTCCCTACAGTTTCACTAGAGGCAAGACTACAGTGGACTCTTCTGGTTTATTCACCATAAAATGAGAATACTACTTATTTGCAGCATCAGGAAACTTTTATTAGCCTTGTTCTTAAAAATGCTTCGCAATATTCTAAGGGATAAAAAATATTAAAAAGAAATATATATATCTGTTCAGCAAGAAAGTAGTATTACTTACAGCTAAGCTTGTGTCCCAGTAAGTAAAGAGGGTAGTTCAGGAACACATTTGAAAGATCTCTAAATAATGTGGACTTTTGAGATAAAAGTACAAAGCAAAAAACTAAAAATAATAAAAGTAAGGTGTTTGTTTCCACGGTGACTGGGGGGGGGAGCAATCAAGTCACAATAAGTAGAGTGACATTGAAGATTTATTGGTTTACTTCTGCATACTGCTGGAGCCAGGCACCTCGCGCAGCGTCAAGCACGTCCGAGGTGTCAATCCTGACACGGCGCCCAGCAGTGGGAAGATCACTCTTTTCATTCTTGTCAGAGCACGCCGCAACGGGGGCATCTGACAGTTACTGAGAGGGACGACAGGGAAGATGAAGAGTGGAGAGCAGGAGAAGGCAAGCAGTGCACGCGGAGAGCCTCGGGCAACACAGCAGCGGCGAGGAAAGCCTTGCGGAGATGTCACCTGACCAGCACCCACGAAAAGGCAAGCAGGAGATGCTTCAGAAAGCAGAAGACTCACCGATCACTGCTGATCCACCCTGGGATGATGCCTTTATGATAAACACTCGCGACAACTTGCGACCAAAGTGCTGTTACAACACTAATTGTCCATGAAAGCTGACCTGCAGCAAAGCAGCAGAGTTCAGTTTCGATAGGCCTGGCTCAAGAGTACGACCGTGATTGGGGATGACAGGAGACATCCACGCATCAAAAATCTCTGAGAACGGCTGACGTGACTTTGCACGCTGTAAAAAAGTGGTGGAAATCCTAGACTCCTGGCTCTTTGTCAGGAAGGCAGAAAGGACCGCAGGGGTAGCATTTTCAAGAACATCTTTCCAAACTAGTATAAGCTTTGCATGGCCTTCCAAAGCATGGATGGATCTCTTTTTCATCCATGACGGTTTTTTTCTTATTATCATGTCTTTAACCAAGCATAAATCCCATGAAGTTAATGATGGAAGACCGCACTTTTGCAGCCAAAGCAATGTTCCTCCTTAAATCTGAAGATATTTTCTGATTTTCATTCAAATGAACAGTTTTCTCCCCATTTTGTTTTAACTCACCAAGTACCAGGACTTGCAACTTTCTGGTGTAAACTCCTTGTAGAAATGATGAAAGCATGTCAAGGCAAGCAGAAAGCATTTTTACTCTTATTCTCCACTGTGGATATTTGTTTCAGATACATTTTATAAGATAAAAGGATTATTAAATAAAAAGTAAGGAAAACAATGGTACGGTTAAGGTTATGTAGCTGAGAAGGACTAAATACCTATTTGTTAAGTATGAAAATAACTACATGGAAAGAAATTAAAAAAAAACCTCTAAATTTTTAATCATAAACAACTAGAGTGATTTACTATTGCCGTGATGTTTCAGAATTTTGAATACTTACTTTGAAAGATTTAGCTTTTGTAATTTACTATCACTGTAGCATTTCAGGTTTCTTTTTATAAGCTAATAAGGTACACAATGCACCTTAAAATTAAAAATCACAAGTTAAAATCATATTTTGTGATACTGACTTTTCTTTTAACATCTTATTAAAAATAGTGAAGCCCCAAATCAATATTTTAATTGATAATATTTAGCAGTTCAACTTTTGAAAGTCTAATAGGAGAATAAAGTGCATAGTACAAAATCAATCCTGAATCTTATTTGATAACTATAATTTTGGATCAAATAAGCAGTTAATCTTGTTTAACTTCTGAAATGGTTCAATGTTTAGGTTGACCTAAATATAAAGTTTAAAATGAAATCGATTAAAAATTGAACCAGTTTAATTATTCAAGATTTCAAAATTACCCATTTTAAATATTGAACACTTTGAAAATATGAAGCTACAATGTCAAAAAAATTAGAAATGTGACCCAAGAATAACATAAAAACACATATGGAGAAGCTCAATAGGTGGGAGGATTTGGGTTTTTTTTTCTAGTTTAATTTTATTGTTAAAAGGAATAATGCACAATAAAGTACTGAAATTTTATAGAGATGATAGGACCATACATAAGACAATAAAAAACCATTAAAACATTTAGCAGAGGAACTCAAATTGAATGGTTTAGTTTTGGAGATAGCACAAGGTTATAACTAACCCTGTATCACCCAGCCTTTCCCTCAAATTTCTCCAATCTGAATGTTTCTTAAATACTTCCCTCTTGAACACAAACACACACACTCACACCCTCACATAAGACATCCCCCACAAGGCAGCCTTAGGCATCGGTGTTAAACATACATCTAGATGGATCAGTAGGCAGGACAAAGCAGGTCATTCAGGTTAGTTAGGATGGCAGGTGACACATGTCATTCAGATACAGTGGGGTTACTAAGTTATAAGAGAAAGCAAGATGCAAATCATGCTTATATTTATCTACAGTTCTTTTCAAATGGAAAGTAAGTTTCATCCTTTCCCATACATTTAAGATTTTTTTTAAAAAGTGTATAAATCTATTGTGTTATGGTTTATATTAGTACAAGTAAAATGCTGTTCTACCAATAATTTACTAACATACACAGAATAATGAAATAGTTTTAGACTCCTATACCTATGGGGAAAACACCAATCTCAACCAAAACCCTTGTTACACATTCTTGATTTATAGAAAGCTGCTCAACTTCAAACAAGAATTATTATTATTATTATAGAAATACAAGAACCTTGACACAAACAGTTTAAAATAGAAACTTATTTTAACTATACAACCTTACTAAACACAAATTATTCTACACATAAAGACTTACTTTTTCCTAATTTTTCCCCATATTAACAACAGTCTTCAGCATTCATTTAGCTTAGCATTTTTTTCCAGAATGGATAAAATATCTGATAGCATATAATATTGTTTCCAACGAACACTTTGTACAAGCAGTAATAAGAGCAATATAACCTTTGCTTGGCACTTCTGCTTTAAGTTAAAAAGGTCTAACTGCAATCAATGCTGAGCTTATACACCATTAACAGACAAAACAAGGAAACAATTTACAAGAATATACATTCAAGAAGAAAAGAAGAAGGGAAAATAAAAAAAAAAGGAAATATAAAATCCATAAGTGGAACACCAAAACCAGAACATGATCATGGAAAAGAATGGGCACACATCACCTACTAAAATGAAGGTGCCAATCTTGTTGCATCTCAGAATGCAGATATGGAATTAAAAGAATATAAAAATGAAGCCACCCCTTTCTAAACTTCTGCTCTTTTCAGGAAATGTAGAAGATAATGTGGCAACTATTTCTTCTTTTTAAGCAGAGAAAATAATTTCTAATTGTGCTTTATACTAGGAAGGACAGGTCTACAGTGACTGTTCACCAGACACCAGGAGTTTTAAGATTGAATCACTGAATGGATAAGGATGGAAGGGAGGGGAGTCAGTCATCTAGTCCAACCTCTCTCCTAAAGCAGGGTAATCCTAGAGCACATGGCACAGGATTGCATCCAGATAATTCTTGATTATCACCAGCAAGGGAGATTCGACAGCCTCCCTGGGAAATCTGTTCCAGTGCACGGTCACCTGCACAATGGTCACCTCATATTCAAGTGAACTTCCTGTCCAAAGCAAACAAGAGTCATACTTTAGTTACATTACTGGCACAAGCCTGAAGACAACCCAATTGTTTCTCAGTGCCGCCGCTAGTACAACCCTATTCTCAAATCAGCCTGAGATCCCAAAGGCAGCACTTTCAGAAAGCCTGGCATTTCACGACTTAGTTGCTGGGCTGCCCCTTTCCCACAAACTCTGTGCCTTCCCTGCATCCTCAAAGCCTCTTATTTGGCCATCCACAAGATTAGCTTGCTGATCTAACCAGAGGTTGATTTCCTTTTAATCTCAAAACCAATGTGGCACTCATCCAGCTTACCTTGCAGCATTCTGAGCCATGTTTGACAAGAAGAGGTCAGGGATATGACTGTGTGGCTAGGATAGCACCAAATTTTGGCAACCGCACAAGCTCAGATCAGTCCTAGTTTCACAGTCTTTTAGAAGTTGTCATAACAGGTCCCTGCTTTAGAAAATGCAGGTTTTGGTTTATACTATTTTCATCCCTTGTCTGATTTTTGTGAGGTCCTAGGTCATTAGTTACACTACAAATAATAGCCTTAGAAGAAAGACAATGCCCAGAATCTGTCTCCAAACTGAAATCCAAGGATTTGAAGTCCAAAAACTCCAAAGAAATTACAGAAATGCCTGACGTTTTAGTTGGAGCCAGGCTGTTACCTCCCACAGGGTGTCCATTCCCTCTACTAATTTCTTTTCTGTTGTCTAAAAGACATAAGCTTGGTTTTCCTTCTTTTTATGATACTCCTATGTTGACACTTACTCTACCAGGCAGACCACGTTGTACAGCTCCGATACGCTAACACCTGCCATTTCCAACAACCATCATACAGAAAGTACCAGAAGTCTAGTTTAAAAGTATCCTTAATTACAAAGCAGTTACAAATGCTTAATATCATCGTTTATTCATGGCGATACGGCCTTTCAAATCTATGATACCCATTGATAATTCTAACAAATGCTCGGTCCATAAATATTTAATGGCCACTTGTGGGTGTTTTATGTTGCTGTCTTTGAAGTTGACCTATTCGCAGGTTTATTAATTGGAAAAGGTTTATTTTATCCTAAATCAGATATGCAATTTTACAATATTCAAGCTATGCATAGAGGAAATCAGATCATTCTGTCTCACACAAACAAGGAAAACACATCTCTCACAGAAAGAGCACAAATCAAGTTAACGAGGGACAGTTTATTTTGTATGATTTCTTGGGGCTTTCAAACAGAAGACTGGTTGACAGATGCCTCCATCTTTAAGCAAGCCAACAGCAGTTTAATTGTAACTCAGTGGTTGTTCCTATTCCTGTGTGCCTAACAAGCTCCCTCCCTCCTTTTAGCGTGGGTTTCACCTGGCTGGCCTGAAGTTAAACTCTCTATTGACTCTAAATCCCTTCTGTCTCTAAAACCACTTACTACTATAGTGCATGCAACTCAAGTGTCTTACTAAGATGTGAGATCTCAAAAAAGAATATAAATTTGAAATACAGAGCACAGCTGAAGAGTATGACATAATCTATGGAACGAAAGTCCTATATTTTCTGTACTGGACCACTCCTCGTCTGGTCTTTACAGGCTCACCAACAATGACAGCATGCCCACATTTCTTACTATAGCAGCAGGAGCAGCTTACACGTCTTTCCCAAAGATCCAGTGGTCCTGTCATGCTGCAACCCCATCACCTTAGTGGACTAAGCCTTTTTACTATACCTGAAGGCATATCCTGCCTGTGCAAGGCCTTCCGCTGAGCGTTTTTGCCACATGATTCCTTACACATCCACTGTTAACAGAAATACTGACTGTGCCAACAAAAACTGCTATGGAGAATACTAACAAAAATTGATCATTTGCTATTAGAACCAATAACTCTGTAACAAAATATCACACACCTACTGTGCAAATACAAACCAAAAAGGGCATTAAATAACATCATGAGGGTTGTAAAATCAAGTACCTAGTGCTTAGGAAACTGCAGAAGTCCAAGATTACCCTTGAAATCACAACCCACTGCACTGACCATATGTATATCCCTCTATAGCCACCAAACTTCCAGTATGTTTCAGACTTGAGTTTTAATGAGGAGTCCAATTATGTCAGCTGAAAAATATTCAAAAGTAAGTCTGTGTAAAACAGGTACCCACATTTCAATTTAAAGCAGGTATCAAAAACCAGAAAATTCAATTCCAAATTAAATAAAATGAAAGAACCTTTTATTAGGAATGTCAAGGTACTTAAAAACAGGCAGGTCAGGTATGTTTAACTATAACACACACTTTATCATATTATACATACTTACCAGATGATAAAGAGTAGTGGTGATATCTATCAAAAAGAAAGGAACAATTTTTACAGCTACAGGGCTGCCATCTAAAAATTCAGAGTTTACTGTATTCCAGTCTTTCTCAGAGCATAAATTCTAGGTAGGAACTTGCTCTGCTATATATGTGTAACAGTAGCCGCAACAAAAATCTTTTATTTCAATGCCTCTTTTATTTCAATTTCCAAACACTTCTTTTATTTATATATTGCATAGCATTAAAATAGCATTCTAGTTTAATATTTTCATTTCCTTCATTTGAGAGGCAAAGAAATTAAAACATCCAATCACGTACTGGATTTACCCAGAATTAGTTCCCAGTTCCGTATGAAGCCTTATACACCTTCACATACCTCCTATGTTAAATGCTAAGACAGAGTTGCTCTTAGCGTTTCAATATTGAGTGGATGCCCTTAGCCTGCACACTACAAGTATCAGACCACAAGGCCATCTTTCTTAATGAAACACCACTGCACCAGACACCACTGTCATGTGCGAAACGGACAAGACAGCTGGCATTTTGCACTGTCCTCCATTATCATCATTTATCTCTAGAATTTCTTGATTAAAAAGTGGCATGGCCAAATAGCTAGGCTACGTTTGGAGCATCGTCATCTTCTTTGGCAATCTGTGAGCAGCACATTAATGTAGCATCTACAGGCAAATAGGCTTTTTTTCACTATTCTTAGCTATTAGAGTTTAAGTACACAAGAGCTAATCACTTGTGTGCTTTCGGCAGCAGTCCAGGGCACTAATTTGTAAAGGGCTTTAACCTGTTACATGGGCACAGCTTAATCTTGGAACCCAATTTGTGCGTCTGTTAAATGCAAACTCCTTGTGCCAGGGGCTGTGCCTTCTTGCCTTTGAGAGTAGTTTCTATAACACAGGTGCAACCACACCAAACAAAACTGATAACTTAAAGCACTAAGACACAAACAGACCGTAAGTTGAGCCAACACAACTGTCAGGAGCTTACACCTTCCAAGTCACCTTTGTTAAAACTGAACTAATTTCATAAACTTATACAAATCTTCCCTTATTCATATCTACGTTCTACATGACAAAAGCATAGTCCATTATCATTAATCCATTCACTCAGATAGCTTTAGTCAGTGACAGAGAAATGTTCATAATAACCACAAATGAGGGATAGAACTACATTTGCTTACTGGAGGCCAGAAGACTGTGTTACCAATAATTTTTAATCTATCTAGGTAATCCCGAAAGCTGAAAATTCCTTTAAAAAAGTTGTTTAAACACTAAACAGAGATGTTAAACACCAGGTATATTATATAACCATAAGTAGTATTTATTTTTCCCTGATTTATCAAATGGAAAATGAAACAATTAAGCCTTCCACTCCTTTTCACCGGTAGTGAATATTCTAAGAAGAGGGAAAGCCTCAAATCACCCAGGTGAATGGGGCCATTGACATACTGGCAATTAGGTAATTCAACACTGGGACACATTTACCCAATGGCAGGACTATCTTTATACTGGGGTACTAAACTTCATGGCATGTTAGTTAATCAAACAGTTAATCAATCATCATCAAACAGTTTAAAACTAAACACATCTTCCTTCTCCCTACTTATACTAGTTAGTACTTATACTAGTACTAACAAAATCAAACAATTCAAATATTATTATTCTTTCAGAGACCCCCATTTCAGGTACCTTGCAAGCAACGTAGCAGATGAAAAAATTGAAGATATCTAACAGTACTATTTAGCACGTAGTTTTCACTCTTTGAACTTTGCAACTTCTTTAATTTTCTTTCCTCATTGTGGTCACATTCTCCTAAACTGATATATTCTGTGTGCAGTACAGTAATTCTCCTTTTATATACAACACTCAAAACCTTGGAATTATGCCATTTTCATTTGTGCAAGAGATGCAGAGGCAGCTGTTGCCTTTAATGTATATTTTCTCTTGGACGGTGAAAATTTTTGAAATCAGAAAATGAAGAGTAAAAGACTCACAGTAAACATTTAACTTCTCTGTAACGATATAAAAAGGCAATACTTGCAATATTCTTATCTTTTGAAAGGTAAATGATGAAGCTCATTACACCTCCTCAAAAACATGCGCTCTCAAGGAGGTAAATTCCTATGCAAGAGAATGATACAAGCCTCTATGTGTTTAACCAGAAACATATTGGACTTAAAAGACATAAACAAAGTAAAGCCAGAAGGAAATAAAATGTGTACTCTTAAATGTATTCTTTTTTGGTCTCATGTTTTTAGCAATTGGCACCTACGTCAGAAAGGGAAGACAGAGAAGGTTCTCAAAAGTCTCTTTGCAAACCCGCTAGATAGATAGAGCTTATTTTGCAAGTCACCTAATTAAAGTACTACTCTAAGTAGATAATGGTGCTGCTAACAGATGATGCCTGTCAGAAAATCACATACACTGATGGACCTTGCAAGGCTGCTTATGCTTCACTCTTCCTGAAATGCAGAAAGAAAATACAGGAGATAGTACTATCCTCCCACAGCTAAGTTTTGTGGAACCAAAGAGAGATGTCAGTTCAGTTAATTGTGCAGAAGAGTCTGTCTTCCCTTTCCTTTTCTGCCCATGAATAACAGAGCAGTTAACAATATTGACATTTAAACCATCATCATTGATCATCTGAATTAACACCTCACAGAGACAAACAGACAAGTTCACACTTTTCAAATCTACTGGGCTAAAGGTACACTTGGTTAATACTTCTGAGGCATCATAAAAGTTAACGATTTATTTTTCCTTAATAATAGCTATTACAGTGAAGAAGAAGAAGAAGAAAGCAGTTGAGAAAGTATACTGTATTATTACGTATCAATATTGTCCAAGTTCAGATTAGCACAAAATTGGGTCCTTCCACCACAGGAAAACTTTTTTGTCCCTCTTTATGAGACTGTCTCTGGGGCTTTTATCACCTGTTGCTCTATATGACTACAAACAGTTCCTTTTCAAATAGCAACCAATCTAAGCAGCACTTTATACAACAGCTAACCAATAATTTGGAAGCTGGGGAACAATTTTCTTCCAGCAGCTACTTCCTCCATGGGTTTATCAGAACCACACAAACATTCAAGCAGTTACTACATACTTGTATGGCACTTAGCTAACAAATCCACCTTTATAATACATCCTCACAGTCATAATTAGAAACAGCACATATATTGGATGGCAGTAAATGTTGTGGTCATCAGAACACATTTATGCAGTTCTGGGTATGCCTGCATGGCCTACAGTCAGTTCGAAAATTCAGAGCAAAGGTTGTTGCTGGGAGCAATGTAAGTACATTATAGAGGTATTACACTACAGAAATTAGCTATATGGAGAAGGAATATTAGGCATGGTGAAACATCAAGGAAGCTAGTGGAGATTTTTCCACACAGCACTATACTGTATGATATGAACACAACCTAAAAGATACAAATAAAAAAGGCATACAGTGCTAAACTTAGGCAATTTAAATAAAATACTTTCTGGCACCTTTTTTGGTTCTTTGGGGGTAACAATTTTTCCTGAGGATTTTTAATCTACCTCAAGCTGAGTACCTAAACCCACACTGTAAGGAAAACAGGTTTGCACATTACAGCTAAGTTTTCCAAATCTATGAGGGTTACCCAGCTACAGCGATCCCATCTCTTCCTTCTAAACTGTCTGCACCACAACACTCTTTGGTATTCGGGGCATTTTAGATTTTAAACTACACTAGGATAGCTAGGTCTTCTTCCTCTCTCTTAATTAATTCTGATTCTTCACCAGTTTTCCACTTCATATTCCCAGAGACATAAACTGTAAAAAATTAGCTCTTACTTGTATCTAATAACATCCTCAGTTGAGGAGCTCATATTGGAGTCATACTTGCTTAAGAGATACTGAATCCCCTTGAGACTGTCTGCCACAGATATTATCCCTTTTAATTTCCAATTCTTTTTATCACAAACCTTTCTCTATGCTACAGGACTGAGGAGATTACACAATAGGTGCTCTAAATAGAAGTGCTCCAAGATTCTTAAATCTCCGTCTCAAATTGCTTCTTAAAAGTCAGTCAACTTTGAAGAGTTTTTGTAACAGGGAAAGGTCTTAGTGAAGCAAGAATTTCCAGTTTGAGTTACCTAGCCCTTTAAATTCTGTGTACCATCCATTTATACACATAATGCTGACTGAGAACTACATTCTGCTCCTATCATTTTTTTCTCCACAGTCTTAAGTGGGGTCATCTCCCTTATCACCAGGGAATCAATGCCAGGTTACTGTGCCATCAATTTAATTGAGGGGAGGGCTGCTTAAAGCATCTCACATTTCCCATTGAACGTAATGGGATTCTGCCTCCTCCTGATCTGTGGTGGTGAAGGGACCTTCCCCAGGTGAAGGCCAGACTGCAGCCCATTCGCCCCTACCCCAAATCCCACTGCCCCTCCCTGCTCCCAAACACCGGGGGTCTCCGTTAATCCTCCCTGTCAAAGGCAGTTGTGCAGAGAGAGGGGCTTCCAAGACAAACATTGCCTCCCCCACTCAGACATTTAAATAGCATTTTGTAATTTTACCAGGCACATGTTCTCCAGGACACTATATGCATTTAAGAAAAGCTACTGTGGGAGAAAAGGAAGGAAAAAGCACCTAGCTTTCCAGAGAGAGTAAATGTGAGTAATTAGTCATTAGTAGTAGGTTTTTCTTGTTTTTTAAATACATGGTAAACAGACATCTTTTGCTCAGCAATCTTGATGACTGCCATCCTTAATGAGGTTTTGGAAGTAGGTTATGATTTCTCTGGGAAAGAGGATGAAAGAGCTCTCCTTCCCCTGTCCCTTCCTGGGTGCCAAGGTTTTTGGAAATGGCAGATTAAGCTGTGTATTGCTGCAGTCTCCTTTGTGGCAGCAGTAGAAACCAGTAAGTGCTTTTAAAAAAACAGTGAGAGCATCAAAACAGAAATATAATGGGTTTATTTGCATTACTAGGATTCTCTGGAATGTTAGGGGTTTGCAGTTGTTTTCTTTTTTTTTTTCCCTTTCCTTCAATATATGCAAACAATATTGGTAAAAAGTACAATCATTATAAGCATCCTATGCAATGACATATATTTATACATGAACACGACACACCTCTCACCCAAGACAGCAAAAATATAAACTACAGAAAGGACTCTTATTCTAGTATAAAAACAGATATTTGCTAAGAAAGCACACACAGAAAAATCTATACAGTATTTCTGATACCTAATACGGCTAAAATAACTTCTATCACGACCAATCTTCTCTCTTCAATGACAAAACACAAGCTAAATTCAAAAAGCACACTTCAAAACATTGCCTGCTAGCCCCTGAGAATTGAACACAGATAATCTTTCTTTCAGGTGCAGCACATTATCTGATCAACACAACACAAACTGATTTCCATAAGAAATTCTAGCCTAATCATGCAACCTTCGTGTTAATTTAAAAATAGTCCTTGATTTTGAAATAAAGTTGAAAGTATAGTGTCAGAACAAAGTGAAAGAGTTATCATTAGCCTTCAAATGTGACAAATAAGAAAGACACAAACAAGTGTCAGGATAATTAAAAAGGCATTGTTCGCTTTTTAGAAGAAAAAAATGAATTGCACTAGAAATATTAAGCTAACAAAGAAAGAGCAAATATGAGTAGAAAAAATGACAGTTATCTGCAAAATTCATAAATGTGTCTTTTGTATAACCGTAATGATCATATTTTATGCTGTCATTTTACATTTAATTGCTCACCCTGGTACTTTACTTCATAGAAGCCATCAGTACCCCACAGAGCCAGATGCTGAATTGCAAAAAAACATACTGTGACCACAGACTTATAGGAAAGTAAGTTTGCTGAGCTGTGGTGTATGACAAGTTAATTTTTGCAATTATACTTTTTCCAAGAATAAATGAAACTGCAGGTCATTACTATTCTATATCATTAAAAAGAGGCAGAAAATGTTCTTGATCATAAAGGCCTCAAACTCATTTTATCATTACTTTGACATATGAAAGCAACTTTACAAGCTGCTTTTCCTCAATGTGACTTAATGAAATAAGCACCACCTCAGCTGAAATATGTAAACATCTTGATACATTAAGAAGCATATAACTAGACGATATTGTTATTATTACACAATGCTAACCCATCATATGTCTAGCAGGAAAGAAATGTTAAATGGGCTGCGCTTACTCACAGCTGTTAACTCTGCTGTATTACACTACATATCAAAGTACTGAAGGGACACAGTTATTCAATTGTCATGAAGACCAAAATTGTCCCCTGTTCATTTCTCTTCCTAAGAGATATTAAATGTTAGAAATGTTTTTAAAAATAATTAAGCATGAGTAATGTCCATCACTGTCAAGTTGTCTGTGCAATCAAACAGCAAGAAAGCAGACTTCATTACAAAACATGTAATGTCTGCTTTCTGTATCTGTGCTTTTTCTGAAGAAAGACTTACTAAGAACTTGAAAGATGGGAGGTTCTTTGCATTTCAAAATATTTACTGTACATGGAGAACTCAAAAATTTTCAGAGCTTTCTTTCTCATAAAATGCCTTTTCATTTTCTGCACAATTGCTTTACTTTCCCATCACCAATGCAAACTATTACACTGAAGTGAGGAGAAGAAGAAATTCTGCTTTCCAGATGAATATATTTACTAAGACAAAAGAATGAGAAGAAAATGTTTCTATTGTCATTGCATCTGTTTGCAATAAACGTCAAGAACGTTTTAAAAAATTGACTACAGAGATGACAAAAGACATCAGGTTGACAGGCAAAGAGTTGGAAGTCCTCAGTTCACCCACTGAACAAGTAAAGACACAGATCCCCAAGCCAAAACACACCCTGGTTTTTCAGAATCTTCTCTGCCAATCCATCCAATTCTTACTACTGAGTAAGCCAAATATATCCTTTATTAGCATACCCTTTATTATATCTCCTAAATTAAGAATGATTAGTTATTTCAGTTTTCTCTTCTGAGGATAAGAGAGCAGGGACCAGTAGACAGGTAATGGAAGAAATTGTCCAATAAATCCTGTGACTGAGATTTTCAAATCCATGGAATTAACTAGAAACGAAACAGATTTCTTAAAACAGTCTGCATGTTACTTCATACTCTGTTCTTGTCCTAGTGCTTCCCTTCTGAACAAGAACCTCAACTATTCTGAAATTATTTATAAATGTTAGAGGTTGATAATTTGGAATACCTCTCCCTCATTCTTCACTTGATCTCCTTGCATGGCAGCCATGGATCCCTAAGCATGAGATTGTCTCTATTCATATACAGGTTCTGCAATAGCAGCTTCACAGTGTTCTCATAAACACACAACGAGCATCTAAAAACACTTGCTATCAAAAAAAATTACCACAAACATTGAACATAGTTGTGTTTTCTCTTGTTTAGGTTACTAAGAATTTACTTTTTCAAGCAGATGTTTTTGTCAGGAAGAAGAAATTAGAATTACAGAGAAAAAGATGTATGGTTGGAACTGCATACCATTGCATGCAAGTCTTCCATAGAAATGAAACACTATCCAATTAATTCTATGTAGCTGCAAAATAGGAGGAGGTTGTCTGTAGACAGACAGGGAACCAAGCAGCTTTTAAAATCTCAAGCAACACAATTTTAATCTCAATGTTTGCAAATCCTATTTGCAAACAAATCATTGCTAAGGAGATAAAACTTTACTATTGTGAATAAAAGAATAATATTAAAAGATATTCATAGTACTTAGTAAGAATATACGTCTTGTCCTGGACTACCAATTACTTTGCTGAAAATTTATATATGCAGCATGGAACCTCTTTTTCCAATTTTTTTTAAAGTCATGCCTATTTACAGGACAGGAATAATAATCTTTCCCATAAGTAGAGAAAAAAATTAGGAAACAGGCACTCAGCTATTTTTAATCCAACAATCTTTACCAGAACTCCTGTTACAATCAATTCGACACATGACAATTACACCTAAAGAATAAAACACGAGAAAGCAGAAGACTGCAGCTAACTAACCACCAGCAGCTTAGCACCTGTGTAATGCAGCGACAACGAAAGGCAACACGTGTTCCCCTTCTGCTAGGAAGGCTGCATTTAGGAAAATGGCAAGAACCTGAAGCAGTTGTTGTGAGGTTACTTACATAAGCAAAGACACAGTAAAATAATCTCCTCTGTGTGGGCAAACCTCTGTAAACCTGTGAGAGTTAGAAGAGCTCAATACAGAGACATGGGATTACCTAAGCAGAACGGTTCACAGAGTCAGGGCTTAACACCAGGACTAAAACCTACCTAGTATCTCTCCCCCTCTTTCACTGTCAGCTTTCATCTGTATTCATTATTTTCAGTGTAAAACTGGTTTTGCACACCTCACAATATACAGACATTTTATTATATGCATGACTAGAAGAAAAAAAAAAAGAGTATTATCCTACAAGAGACTGCTTGGGCTTTTTTTTCTGAACCCTTTCCAACTCCCTTTCACCTTCAAACCAAAGGCAACAATTTTTGACAACTAACGAGCAAATTTAAAATAAAATATTGTTAAATCTCTTGTTCAAAAAACAACATTAAAGCCATGATACTGCAGTTCAATACATTATTAGAAAAAAAAATTAAAGCACTTGTTAAAAAAGAATAATGTAATAAAGTAAACACAAAAAAATGCAGATGCTCTTTAACTGTCAAATATGGATTTTTCATAGCTCGTACACAATTTACTGTCACAGGCACTTTTGTGCTACAGAAGTATTAGTACAGCTATTAACTATTAAATTCTTTAGCTTACACTATGTTTTAGGACAGGGATTTAAATAATTTACTTCTACATTCTACTGTTTAAATTTTGCTGCTAGGAATTCATGAAACGAAGTTGGAGAAGAAACACATGACGCTTGTTGATAGTGATATAAGACAGGATTATTATAAAAACCAATTATATCTTTTCATTCTCTTTTGCTTAATTAAAGCAAGAAGAATCACTATCTTTCTCAGCAGTAATCATGTGGAAGCTGTATAGCACAGATACAGTAATTAACTTAACCTTATCACTTAACTCTATTGGGTCATTCAAGTGAGCCACAGTATCAGAGCTCAGAATCAATGCTGTAACGCCAACATCTTCGAGCAGTTCAGAGATTGAATAATGCCATCTGTAAATGGACAGTCTTTGTTCCTGCTTAGCTATGCTGGATAAATGTTCCTGCTCATAACTTTAATATGGCAGCTTAACCATTTAATCATTGTACATTAATACATTATCAATATTGTGAACATGTAAGTACAAAATTACTTGTCAAAGTAACCAGATATTACCGATTTTTGTGCATAAATATGATACGTGTGGGATTTTGCCTTAATTATATATTTTCATGAAAGAAGATATAGCCCACATTTTTTCTTCATTTCAGAGAGATTGAAAAGAAGGATCATTTCTAAATGTAAACTTATTTTTCCTTCATCTAAAGCAGATTTTTAAAATGAAAAGGAATGTTCTGTATTTGCTATTTAACCAAGTGTGCAAAAGTTTAGTGCATTCTAGCTATACAGAGGATACTTGGGCATCTGGGGAATTTTCATAACTGAAGACTTGTGCTGTATCACAACAAATTAAGCGTAATTAAACACTCTGTTCAGTGTCTATTGTTAATTGCAGCAGCTAATTTGATGCTTAGTGTTACGTTCTGAACTATTTCCATGCATGCAGAATTCTCCAGTTAAGACTGCTTGCTTATAGTACTAAATTTATTTTTTTTCACTCTCATTTGACACATTTTAGCTCATTTATTACTTTTATTAAATGATCAGAAATTCCCTTGCCAACACAGTACTTTGAGGTCCTTCACTTTCACCAAGTCAGACACTAAATCATAGGGGACAATTATCAGCAAATGCTCTCCGACAGGCCCTAAGCCTGCTGAGGTAATGCAGCTGACAAACTTTGATGCGCCATGCCCGTGCACATTATGTTCACGTAGTGTGTACATCTGGGCACCCTTTATGGCGATGCAGCAAACAGCCAATCATTTATTCCACTCTAATTAGCACACATGTAAATCCTCACCAATCAAGCCACTCACAGGGTTACCGTTGTGGCAGCCATACAGCAAGCTGGCAGGACATGGGAAGAAAGTACAAGAAGCAACTATTGGGTTTGATTTGAACCTGCCGTCACGCCACGGCAGGTCCCCCCAGTCCTGACTGTAACCAGCTCTTCCCTTCACAACCCATCATTGAGCTACACGCGAAAAAGGTCATCGGGCAGACTGCCGACCGGCCAAGATGCTTTGATTCTTTACAGGCTCTGGGAGCACACCTGAAGCGACACGCGTCTCCGATAGCTTACAGCGCAATAGCTGTCGCAGGCAAAAGTCAGGCGTAGCTTTAAAGCATGCAGCACAGCATGGAGTACACGTTACCTCAAAGAAGCACTGTCCACCTCAATATTTTAGACCCCGTTATGTCGCCAGGAAACTATCTGCCAGGTGTCAGCATCCCTTTTCTTCCTCACAAGCCCAGGTGCCTCTGCGGTAACTCTTTTATTTTGAAATAAATAGCAAACGCCTTCAAAAGGACAGATTCAGGCATTCAGAAAAACTACTGACGCTGGTTTATATGATGCAACTCCAAAGAATACAGTGTGCTTTGAAATACCTAAAGTGGTTAGCTCCCATTTCCTAAAATTGAATCAAGTCAGTATGTAACACCCTACAGTGCTATTCATTACTAAATTACAAAATGCTCTATTTCAGAACAGCTTTAAAATGTGCACGCATATTGTCAGGGATACGACAGTTAGCCTAATAAAAGTATTCCTCAAAACAGAGAATATTGCTTTTTAGAACAAAAATCTACTCAAATCTTGTACCTTCGTGCTTTCAGTGCTTACTGCAAGAAAAAGAAAAAAAAAAGAAGTAAAACTGCATTTAGCAGTAGGATTTAGTTACACTTATTTCCATTTTTACTCAGTAGACTTAAAGGATGGAAAGACACATCCACTGAAAGCATCTTCAAACTTATCACCATTTATCTTTATCTACATCTAATTAAACATGTTTATAAATTGATTTGTTATATTATACAAATTAATGAAGAAACTAGCTATGAGAAGTTTGGCCTTCCGTCATTTTTCAAACACCTTGTCAATAAAACATCACTAGAAATAATTATTCTTGTAAATTTATATGGACAACCAGAACAGAGGGATAGAAAGAAAAACTAAATTGTGGTGGTTAAACTGGAGCAAAGACAGTAGGATAAGAAAAACCTGCTCAAGAATTAATTAATGAATTATAAGCTCAAGAATTTTTAATGAAATTTTACAAAAGGAAATTTAAAATGAAATTATGTTCTCTCAGTAACACAAAACCAGGAAAATAACACAGTGAGTACTATATGCCTTCCAAAAACCAAGGAAGCAAGCAAGCAAGCATATTTAGCATATTTATCTCAGCTTCCATGAACAGAAAAATATTGGGGCTGGAGGAAAGACATTTCTTCCTGACACTATGGATGCTTTCACTGTTGATGCTGCCTCTCCAGTTAGTTTCCCCTTGCTACAGAGCTACCACCAAGGGGGAAAGCTGGTTGTAGCTCTCAGCCTGGATACAAGCAGCCAAGTAGGACAGTCTCTCCCAGTTTAGCAAGAAATCACTATCTATTTGATCTTAAGGAGTCCTTACAAGGAGAGGGGAAATCACCTTACCAGTTTTACGGCTTATGAATCCACTCCTGGGATATCTGAAAATTAAACACTGAAATTAAACGCTCTTATTCTGAATTTACTTCCAAATGAATTGGAACATTTACATTTGGGTGACAGCTGAATGCTCATGGCTTTGTCAAGCCTGAGGTCAGGAAGGGTGACCAGTGCGAAGTCCCCACAAGGGACAAGGGAGTGACCCAGGGTCGTACAAAACACAACTCTCCTTTCCAGACCCTGAGGTGACATGCTCTATGGCCAAAAGATCAACCAAGCATAAGATATCAACCAAGCACTGCTCCTGCAGGGATCACACCCTCACACCATGGCTGAGGAAGGTTCTGGAGCTGCTGATGGTGTCCAGCCATCACACAAAGCACGCTTGCCCCAGTAGCCACTCAACCCCCAGCCAGCATCAACCACTGCCCTGCCTCCCACACTGCTGTCAGACTTTTAGCACATGGCTACAGAGGGTGGAGAGATGACTATGAATACCCCCTTCCCAATAAGTGATATTTTCGTGATTCTTACCTAAATACACACCTCTATCAGAAGGCTTCCAGTGAAAAATGGCAGGATATTGTTGGCACCACAAACCCAAACACATAAGGTCAAAGCCATGTCTGCAGGTATGCAGGAGGCAGCACCCTCTCCCCTCAGGCTCCTGCCAGCCGACCCCTGATTCATATCCCAGGCTGGCCTGGGGAGCAGCAGAGGGAACCGTGCCCCCTGTTAAGCCCCAGTGGGCAGGGATGCTCCCAGCACCAGACTGGCTCCCCCCAGGCTGGCCAGCACGGTAGAGGCAGCAACCCCATGAGCCATGTTCAGATGGAGGCACCTAAACTGCCCATAACAACAGCCTCCAGGAATGGGGTAAGGCAAAGGAAGAGTGAAATAAGGTCCTGTGGTGATCAACAGCTGAGCATCACACTGCTCCATACAGCAAGAAACATCAGCTGCTGCCTCCTGGGCCTGGATAAAGTCACCACAAAGCAGGGACTGCACTGCCCAGAGCGCCCAAGGGGAAGGTGGTAACTACAGCACATTCCTTCAAGCAAAGAGAAAGGCCATAGACAGACAGACCACCTATACCAGCAACTTGGCAATTCTATACAGATAAATGAAAAAATACATAATGATCTTATATTCTCCCTTTCAGATGTGTCTATCATTTTTTTAAAATGCTTGACGCAAGATAGGTTTTTTCCTTTCTTTATACCAGAATGAAAGAATATTGTTTATGTACAACGTGAAACACAAATATGAAACACAAATGCTTATAAACTGCTCGAAGCTCATTAAGCATCCCTTTTGATCTGTTAATAAATAGAGCAATACATTAAGTAATCTAATACTAAAAAAACTTCCTGTGCTTTTTAATCTGCATATGGTTCTGCTTCTAGATAAACAAAAGTTTATAGGCAGTTATATTTTCCTTTCATTATGTGTCATTTAATTGGAAAACTAAAATATCTCAGTAGTTTCATTCTGCTTTCTGAACTGCAGCTGCTCTACATCTTCCAGCTATACTGAAAATGTTTAGAAGTTATATGTCAGGAGTTTTTAACAAGTTTTAGCTACAAAATCCACTTGTTTCACTTCATTACATATTGGTAGACGGTCATCAGTTCTCTGACAGCACAGTAAGAAAAACGAAACAGTGGTTGCATCATCATCATCATTTTCTCCAAATTCGACAGCCACAACAGAACAGGCAGCAATGCCCCTATGCCATCTGCACGTCACTTCAACTGCTCCGCTGTCAGCAAGCTGGGCAGCCCACGACAGTAGTTGGGTCAACATGATTGCCCTGCAGCCTTTGAGAACCTGACCCTTTTGTCACATGTAAGTCAGAGAGCATTATTCTAGTAGTATGCATGGCTCTAGCAGGGCCACACACTCAAAACACCATCCCAGCCACCTTAAGGAAGTATAGAATAGATATAGGAAACCATCCGGAATGACAGATGATCCCGAGAGCATGAAAAAAGTAAATGTAATACGGCAGACCTCCGTTTTCTTTAGGGGGAAAAAGTCCTCAGTGAGGATTAATAAAAATTATGAAGGGAACTGACGCAATCACTGTAGGTGGCTATCTCAGCTCATCTCAAATGCAAAGGCAAGGAAAGCTCACCGTAAGCTATAAAAGGCAAAGGCAATCAGGCAAGAAGGGCAAATATGTAGGAACTCTAATTAATGAACAATAAATGCATAAAATAAACTGCCAAAAGATGAAATCAAAGCAGGTAGCTTTTTTTTTTTTTAATGAGACAATACACTGGTCCACAATTAACTTTTAGGAACAATTTAATTATGACAGTGGATAGCATTTAAATTTTTTTCTCTGTTTCCTATGGGAAATTGTAGAGTAGCTTGTTAAAGTAACAAAAATACATATTTTTTTTTCTCTTTAAACATGCTTCCATCAGTTTAATCACATAAAAGACTGATATGTTGTGTAAATTCTTGCCTGCTGAACTTATGTGAACCAAGACATACTACTTAGCAGGCACAGCACTGCAACAACAGTGCCCAGAGAGATCTTATCTACAGTCTACAGGATCTGCCTGTTTAAATTAAAGGAAAATTCAGTGGTTTATGATGTCCAGTGAGTACAAAATTTTGTGATGGTAATTACATTTTCTGTACTAAATTCTACCCATCATTTCCCCTAGACAGCATTTGCTATGTTTCCTGGAATGCATGACAGCATTTTAGTATTCTGTAGAACAACTGGAGTCCATCTACCCAAAATATAAAAATAAATCCAACTATGATCTAAAATTCCCATTAAGTAAAAAGATCCTAATGTAAATTTATGTTTTAAAATTCTGCAATAGAAAATTAATTTATTTGAAATTAAAAAAAATTTTTTAAAAAGTTTCATCTCTGTATAATACTTTTTGTAAATTTGAGATTATTTAAGGTGAAACATCTCATATTATATAAATTATATAAACTGTTTCACCATACACATACCCCAGGTGTTTTACCTGCCAAAATGAAGCCCATGGCTTAGCCTAAATCATTCATTGACACGAAACAGCAGATGCAAGAAAAGTATTTGCAAACAGAGCAAAGCATATGGCAAACAGCCCATGTAGGCCATCTAGTACAAAAGGAGAGTGGCTATTCCAGAGAATGTGAGTAAAGGACTCAGAGATTGCTTTACATAAAGCCATGTTAGCTATTTATGAAGAAAAAAAATTCTATTCATCACTCTCAGGACTAGTAGTAGTATGTAGTCAAGCTAACATCCTCTCCCTGGATCCCCACGGATCGATCTAATTCTTCCGCACTTACGCTCACTGTTGGATAATGGCTAAAGAGAACGTGGGTGGTTATCTTAGAGGATCTTAACACTACCTTTGCTCCCAAACATATACATTCCAGTTAAGACACTGGATGCCTGGCAGAACTCTCTCATGCCACATGTCTTTTTTCAGTGGCTAAATACAAAAATGACAAGGAATGACAGTCAAAGGCTTGACATGCTCATGTACCTTGGACTACAGACTCATCCCTCCCCCTGCCTTTTTTCTTTCTTTCTTTTTTTTAAATCTGTCACCCCTACTATTCCTGTTTTCAACCATTCATGTAATTTCATTCTGTTATGGCCCTCTCCTTATTTACAGGGCCTGTAGGCATTAATTTTATTTAATATACTATATGCTTGACACTCCACATGGTGTTAATGAGTTGCCAGCTGCCTGTTGTGATACACGAAGTAACCGTAAACCCAGTGTCGCCTTTACTCCTGCACTGGTTCGGTTTTCTATTGTGACACATAAATGTCAACTGGTATGATCAGAAGTAAACAGTCATGACAGACAGGAAAAAAGGAGCTGACAGTTGAAGGTGATGATATCCATTAGGCTTCTTCAGCTGCCACCTCCTGGGGAGATTGCTGAAGGATTTGAAATGTGGTGCAGAGCTCCTGGCTAACGTGGCTCTATGACAAAGAATATGCTTACCTTCAAAATACCTGGCCTACCACCTAACCATCTGGCTTATTATCATTCAGATAAATCCACTTATATGCAGAGGAAAGAGAAAGCCATGATGGAACACCAGAAGTGCATAAAAAGGGCAGAAACATTAGTCAATCAGCCCGATGATTCCTGAACAGTTGTTAAGGGAACATGTCATTGCCTTGCTCACTTAACCATGGACATAAAAGAAAAGGGCTTCCCAAAAAGACAGAGTTTAAGATTTCAATTAAATTAAGCTGAATCTTAAGATGTCCATCAAGAGTAGTTAGAAAGATTATATCCAAGTCAATCTTTATTCTCATTTCACTCTTTGTGATAGTAGATTAAACACTTCATTTTGTCGAAGAGAGAACTTTTACCTGATAAATGCAGAAGTAAGAAAAATCACTTAGGTTAAATACCAAGCCAGTTTTCTCACCAGAACTCGCTCTACTCGACTTTAAGTTGTGCAAACCAACCAAAGCCTTTATTTGATGTGAGACGATGATTGAGGAAATCCGAGACCTCCCAGTGAGCATAAACCCCAGCAGACACCAATGCCTTTGCTCTTTCTCCCCCACACCTCTCTGACACATTCACAAAGATGTCAGGGCAGAATGCAATCCTCAGATGGCACATGTACCTCTAGGCTGCTGCAATTTATGCCAGGGCTAACATAGCTCAACCCAGAAAATTAGAGTTGTAACTGCTTCCATGATCTCCTCCTTCCATCCCCCAACACCAAGAGCAGTATTTTTCCTTATAAGCAGCTCAGGTAATTGCCTTTATTATATACAATATTCATTCCTTAGATTTCCATCACCAATAGAGCTATTATAAATTATTTTAGCTGTACTCTTCATGCTTTTATCCCAGTATTGATTTTATTTTTAATGTAAACTTTTAAATTATAGTGCCAGAGAAACAACTACTTATATAGCAACAAAGGCTAAATTAGCAAGACCTCAGAGAAAAAGTGCTGCAAATATTTGATATGAAACATTAAAAGCTAATGTTATTTTATGTAATACTAAAATGTAAAAAAATGCAAATGTAAATGTAGTTCCACCTTCTAGTGTACGGCAATAATAAAGTATTAGATTCAAGCTTCATAATTAACTTAATCAGATGGAGTTTTCTTTAATTCCCTAATTCCTTTCCTTCAGCCTGAAGAATACAGTCATGAAAAACACCAGCAGATACTACTGGAATTGTCTCCGGTTGCTTATGTTACAGTAAAGGATATAATACTTTGCAGTATGTCTAGTATTCAGCCATTGCAGTATCTTAGATGTATAGGCACACATGCCCACATTTGCTAAGGAAATGTCTTCCTCTGCCTCTGACACAGGGACTTAGGGAACACCTCCTTTATACTGCTTTATACAGAATTTAAAGGCGAGCTTCCTCTGGTCTCTTTACACATATGCACACATAAATACTGTATGCAGAATCTCAGCATTTGGAATTAGTTGGAAGCAATTCAAGTAAAAAATAAACCTTTTATACCAGGGAATTGCAGCAATAAGTTAAATTGTAATTTTTGTCAACAAGTCCATTTTAACTCTATTGATTCAAACAAGGTGATGCGATGCACTGATTTGAATCTTATACACAGAAATGATATTGCATTAATTGAAAAGTAATTGGATTCACCCCACTTTATAACAGATTCCTTTACATTATCGAAGTTTTAATCTCAGATGAGTTTTGCAAAATTCAAAAAACCTAAAAATCACTGATTTGTATCTTAATTCAGATGTGTGAAATATTTCAAGGTGAGGAATTCCAAAACAGCAGACTACGCAGACTGCAATGCAAACATGAAACAAAAGTAAAAATGCTAGCATTTTCTTTCCATATATTGTAGTAAATTAATTGTTGGTTTTGGTAACGTAGCTTATTAGTTTTGCATAATTTAAGTTTTAATTCATCGTTTAATTTTTAATTAAGTAGTCTCTTTCATGATGAGCTTTCTGCTCGCATTTTAGTTAGATGCTAAACATGCAATGCATAAAAGCAATGGCAAGACTGTAATATTTAGTTCATATGATTTCTCTGTGATTTCAGACATGAAAGCAACCAGTTTTTCAGAGTATAAAATAACAGCAATTGTAAAATGTCATATAAATTTTAAATAATTAAAGACCTCTGAAAATATCTGAAAAACTAGTGAGGCAATTATACAGAGAAGAAGAGCCATATACTTAGCCATATACTTTTCTTTTTATAGATTTTGCTATGGGTTTTTTCATTTGGTGGTTTGACTTTGTTTTGGGTTGGGATTTTGTTTGGGGGGAGGGAGGTGTTTCCCTCCACAAATCCTACAATTTTGCTAGAGCTATAACACTGGATTTCGCAGGTCTAACTCCCTATCGAACATGACGAATTATGCAATTCCAAATATAGAGAAACAGTCTAAGCCCTGAGAAAGGGGTACATTTATTTTTGCACATAAATAAAAAATTTAAGAAAAAAACTATTTAAAACTGTAAAAAATAAAATTCGGTAGGAATTGCAATTTTGTATGAAACTAACCTGACTGTTTAACTATGGGTATTAAAAAAATAAAAAATTAGGAAAAAGTCTTGCTTATCATAGACTACTGACTGCTTACTGGAAAATTCACTTAATTACAGCATTGCAAACTTCATGGACATGACTTTGTTAAATGTTATTGGTTAGGTTTTCTTAATATTTATTGAAGGCGGGGAAAACAAACCAAAAAAACCCTTGTTTTAAGAACATATCTGTCAATTCAACTGAATTTGTCAGGCCCACAAAAGCCTGCCTTCGAGTTGCAGGAAGGTTGGCATCAATATACCTGAGACGACTAACAACAAAACCCAAAACTAACCTAACTTCATATGCTTTTTCCAGACATAAACATAAATACATAAATACAAGGGCAACATCAAGCAGCAGGTTTTTATACCAGAACTTTTTTAGTTACCAGTAAGACCTCTAAATTTAACTCCAAGTAGTAACATCTGTAGTGTCCAGAAAGCATTCCCAGACAGAAAAGTACCATTCCACTGAGCAAAAGACATAAAAATACACCTATACATACACATATATACACTTTTCCTAAATTAAAGGGGAGCAGCTGACTATTCCAGTTCTGGAAGATTCTATGACTCTGTGGTTGAGGGAAGGTTGAGTAACCCCCACATTTTAAGTCTCTAAACCTTGCAGCTTATTTTACAAATGAGTACATACTATCTGGATGAACTGCTGTGAAATTAAACCTTGGAAAAGAAGAATGCCTAGGATCCACTATATAAATTTCAGTTTCCCTATTTCCTCAGAAGTTGTTAACTTTTGAGAGCGTTCCTGACAGGAGGTCAAGATCTCCCAGCAGCACCATTGCTGCCAGGCTCCTGGTTCAGTGGCACAGTGGAGTGGTGGCCCTGGAGGCTGCAAACTCAGATAAACTTCCTCAAGCAAGATGCCATGAAGTCCCAGAAAACTTGCCAGGTGTAAAGGCAGGAAACAAGTCAGAAGTTTGCACTTCCTTAGAATGTTTCATGTTGGGCAAGTCCACATTCTTTAAAGAAAATGTTGATAAAATAATTTTTAACAGCTTACTTGTTGCTCAGCCAGGTTTCTGGAGGAAATGAGGGGTAATGAAACCTTGCCTGGAGATCCCAGCCTAGAAGCTGGCCTGCCTTAGGGTTGGAGTTGCTCTATGTGAACTGGGCAATAGTCTGTTCTTTTAAACCTGACTACAGGGATCAGTTTCATGATCTGAAATAATGAAGCATCCAGTGGCTGACCCCGAGGTGCACAGTAAAAGTCTGTCAGGGGAGATACACATAAAGATGGGCTATGCACAACTTAACAGTAGACTACAGTTTGTGTTTGCTCCTGCTCAACAGGAAGCAGAGGAGGAAGCCCTGTTTTTACAGACCTCTGCACTGTTACAATAGTTTTCTCTGCAGCTACAAATAAACGTGCATGGCAGAGCAAGAAACTACCAAAATACTGAAGTTTAGATTAATCACACTGGTTCCTCTGCTTTACTGGGACTTTGACATTGTCTTGGAACATTTTGGTTGTGTTGTGGACTTTTAAACACAAAGCTAAACTATAAAGGCTATGGTCAGCCAAAAAAAAAATAAGTTCTGAGAATGTTAGTTCTCTCAGTCTGGCTAGCTTCCTATTTAAGCCAAGTGTTTTGAAGAAATTCAGAAGGGCTACTGAAGCTTTCTATATTATTTTAAGACTTTTTTTGCATGAGGTTGAGATAAAGCCTGTGGAAATCCTAATGGAAACTCCCAAACCCACCTTTAAAGCAATCAGATGACAATAAGAAGTAGGAGCTATAGAAGACTCAGGGTGAGACCCAGTGGTATCACTTTACTTACGGTCAATTAAACTTTCCAACAGGAAGACCTGCAGCTTTCACTGCAGGAAATGGTCACTTATTAAGGGGGTTACAACAGCTTTCTTTTCTAGAGACAAAAACATGAATTGTAGTATTGATGAACTATCCAGTAGTTTCCCATCAACTATAGCACTGCAAAAAGAAATAAAACTTACTGAGCAGTTCAACAAAGCTTTTCTTTCCCTAAAGTGCAGAAACATAGCACATCTTCTCTGCACCTTCAAAATCTGAATAACTGGGTCACTTGTCCTGTGTGAGTAACCTATTTTATTGTCATATTTATAAAAACAAACAATTATACTTAATAATCGTTCATGCTGCTTGACTTACTAATCTTATCAGATAACAGAGTGTGCTTCAGCAATATAAAAGAACCACGACAAAAATTTATCATCTAGCCTTCAGCTGTATACAAAAAAAGTATTGGAGAGAATGATGATAAAATTCACACATACCTCCCAATACTGGAGTCAGGAAGGAAGGTACAGAAGTGATTCTTGTTTCCCCACCCATAGACACGAGTAGCAGCAGCCTCTGTCACTACAGGATCCATCAGAGGGCTATACAGGCAGATCAGTATTTGAGTGCTGGTGACAAGGAGCCACTAAAACAGGGAAGGTGATGCACTTGTGGTAGAAACTATTATCTTCCATTACTCAACACTGAACATCCATTTTGAAGCAAAATTATGGTAATTTTGAGTAACAGCACTGCTGATGCTGCAGTCTACATTACGCCAAATATGTAGTTGCAACACAAATGCCATGTTTAAAGCTGGCACTCTGGTTTGCCTGAACGTGCTGATGACCCAGAAAACACTATGAGGTTGTAAGAGCTGGCAAACCAAGCCCAAAAGAAAACTGGAATTCTACAAACAGTGGTGTTAGCAAATTCTGTCTTCTCATGATATTATGTCTCAAGAGTTATTCAATCCCCAGCTGAAGCTTCCATTGTACAAAGCGTTCCTTTTGCAGTGAGGATCGGCAAACATGACCAACACACACATACATACACAAACTGGAGCCTTTTTTTCCATCAGGGCACTTACCAGGTCTTTTTTTTTAAACTCACCAGACACCTATCTCCAGAAAACTTTCAGGAACAGAGGCCACAACCTAAAGTACTATAATAAGGTGTAAATCATGCCTCAAAGACAGATCGATCAAAGTAGGGGAAGGTAGTAGGCTGTTCATCCCTTGAGGATTTAAGACATTACCTTCAAATGAAAAAAAATAAGCATTTTAAAATTTCGTTTTCTTTTCACCTAAGGCCCTAGCAAACAGTATAAATTTTGAGCAGCCATATCTATTTTTCAGTTGCTAAACTGGCAAATGTTTCTGGGCATTGCCATATTTCACAAACCGTAAGGGGTTTTCTGTTGTAGTTTTGGGCCCAGTGAGATTCAGAAAGTACAAAAGGGCACATAAGATGCTGTACATTTTATACCCAGTAAACTCTGATCTGCGATTGATTTATACAGTGTGCTAAGTCTTTATTTCTTTTCCTTTAGCTTGGCAACATAATTTCACTTTGATGGTCAGCCTTTCAATTAATCAAAGTGGACACAGCATTTGCAGCTTCTTTTGAAGTCAAAAAGAATTGTGTGCTCAGGACCTCTTAAAATGAGACCACTTATTTAGGTACTTAAAGATGGCTGTCAACACCTAACTCCAGTCTCCTAAGTTTGAAATTGCTGACTTTAGTAATTTGCCCAAGGAAAGTCAACCCGGGGCAGAGAAAGACTACATGAAATCTTACCTCTCATGACCAAAAAGTCCTAGGCTCTTAGTTATATGTGCAGACAAATCTCTTTCTTGACTGGTTTGCCAGTACTGAAACACATTCAAGTGTGCAGCAGTAGACCGTTTCTAATACACTGGTTTGGTCAGAACTGTTTTCTAGGGGGATCTTATGTCCAACTGCAATTACGTGATAATGGAATCCAGACATGAATTTATAGAAATCAGAAGAACACAGCAAACTTATAAGGCATTTCTCTGTGTCTCACTGCTCAGATGAATTGCATCCAGGTCTGCTGAGCACCGGCTGTACTGTGCTTCATTTCGACACCCAGAGGTAGATAGCCTGATACAGGAAGCACTGGCTGACATTGCAGCCCAAGCCAGCAGTGCTCCTCCTTTGTGGCACAAAGTGTTAACACATTCACAAGAACTCTCCTCATAAACTAAGAAGTGCTAGAGCACTTTAATAAAGACTAGAAAAAAAGAATTAGCATCAGGGTGGAGTTGATACATATTCCAGTCCCATGACTTTTTTCCTTCAGTTATGTGTCAAACAGCTTGTCTGCACTGACATGCCAGTGTAGCTGGCACAGATGACAGGAGATGACGTGCTACATGAAGGAAACCACAGAAGTTCACATGGGGGCCCGTAGCAGGCTGGTACCCTGGTCGTTAGGCCATAGCAGAGCCCACAGTACCAGATTACAGCGGCAGCCGCTACCTGCCCTTGTTAAATCAAAGCTAGCAGAGGCATGCCTGAACAAATGCTTTGCTTTGCTCCACAGACCTTTTACAAGACGTACATGAACTACAAAGGTCCAGGAAGGAGTTATTGTGCTAGGAACAGTGAAATGGATTTTACTTCATAACTTGCAAGTCATCACAAAAAGCCACAAGCACTTTTCACTTCTGTTTAGAAAATGCATCTTGCTACTTCACTTGTAACACATAATATATTATACCAGAGTATGGCCGGTAAAATACTTGCTTTGTAAAGTTTTTAGTGTGTACTGATTTCAAATACTCCTTTCTCCATTAGAGACAGATTTCAAAATAAACTCGGTATTTAGATAACTGCAAGCATACTCCGCTGTCCATCTAATGTTAATCTACCTTTCCTGCAGTAAAGTATTTTGCACTTCATATATATTACGAAACATCTCTCCATCCCAATATTTTGGAATACCCCTACCAATTCCACTGGTACACCAGATTCTTATACCTATTGTCCTTAATAGAAACAATGGAAAATAAAAATCCCTCAACAATTTTCGAAATGAGGAGAGAAGGAAGCAACTCAGGAAATACAGAAATGGTAGCACCTACCCACACCAGAATAAAATCTCGATAACGCTTCGCTTCAGTGTCACAGGAGGAGATGTAATCAAAAGTTTTCATAGCTGGCTTATGTCTCCATCTCCAAATGTAATACTGTTACATTCGGGTATTTTCAAAACCTGCTGATATCTAGTTTTTAGTTTAGACTTCATATTTTGAGTTTGGGGTTTATTATTTTTAAAAGTTTAACTGCATCACTAAGAACATTACATTTCATATGCTGAATTCTGCTTAAAATACTCAGTTCATCTCCCTGTCAGGTCTCAACTTTTGCAACAGCAACCACACAGTAAATCTTCACAATAAACTGGGATTTACAGGTTACTACTGGTTGACAGTTGAAGTTAAAAAAAATTTATATCTACACTACTCACTGCATGAGCAAACAGACAAAACGTAAAATAAGAATCTCTAAGATAAGTGATCCATCAGCTACAACATTTAAAAGAAAGAGATGTCAACCAGTCCATGGTATAAAATTCTTAAAATTAGGAAACTGCAATTTTTAAAACGGAAATTTGTGAAATGCAGATAGCAGTAAATTGAAGAATCTGTTCAATGTAACACCATTGCCCATGATAGCAGCTAGCCTACCACTCAGAGGTTTATCAGGGGAGAGAAATGACAATGTTTAGTATTCCACTCTGCAAGAGAGAGAAACAAAATACTGTTTTCCATCACAAATATGCTTGGAAAACCTGCACGCTACCTCAGAAAAACATTCACATGCCTAAATAATCTACAAAACCTCATCACAAACACTCAACCACTAAAAATATATATTTTAAGTAAGTAAACCACTTTAAAGACAACTGAACTTGTAGGAACACTGCAAATAAGAATGTCTCTTAACTGTATTCTATATAAGTTCCTGTGAAAAGACAATCTTAAATGTCCTTAATTGTGTTGCATCCAGCCTAACTAATGGTGCCTAGACTGAGCAGTAGAGCTGTATTGTGGGTGTATCTTAGAGCCCTTTATTGCCCACTTACACAGATTAAGAAGGTGCTCAAAACATACTACACTTCCCGCTCTTCACGTATGACTTTCTTTTCTACAGAAAGGAGGTATAAAGAGGAATCAGAAATCTCTGAACTTTAATACAGAACAAAAAGTAAAGGTTGACCAGGATTCACAAAGTATTTCTCAGTTCGGCAAATTAAATGTACCTAGTGGTAGACTATTCCATTATTCCACTTCCTCCATACAATTTGCTGCACTTACATGTTGGGTTTTACTAGGTGTTCTGTAAACAATATTATGCAAGAACACAAGGGAGCCAATAATACAGTATAAAAGCAAAAGACCTGCTCCCGAAAACATGGCTCACCTTCCCTTCTCTCTGCAGGCAGGGAGAATGCCCTGCTCAGCACCTCTCACTATTGGGTCAACTGAAAGAAAACAGTCAGACAACTCTGACAAATGCAAGGCAGCCAAAATTAAGGGTATCCTTACACACATGAATGTGGAATAGGTAAGCAAGTGAGTGCTGCCATGGACATGGATCCAGTTACGTACATACAAACAACCTGTGGAAATATTTGCATAGCCTCTTCAGATCTGTGAACTGAGTCATGATTTGTATCAGACGTGAGCAAATAACTCACAAACAGAGATTTATAAACAAACCACTTACTAAAAATCACCTATTGAAGTCCAAGAGGCACATTTAAGCAGGAATAGAGGAGTGGTTCCTTCACCACGCATCCGTGCCTTCAGCTTCTACATTTGCACAGTCTAACAAAATTCTTGAGTGTGCATAGCTTGTGGTGAATCAGTCTGACTATGACATGGAAAAATAAACATTTACACAGCTGAATATGCACCACAATTAACCAGTCAGTTTACCATTACTTGGTTGTCTTGAGTTTAGTAAATGCAGTTATCTTTGTTTACTCTTTGCTTTAAAAGAAAACACACAACCCCCACAAATCTTAAGAGGAGTAATCCTAAAAACTGTATTAAAAATAGGAATGTCAGGAAATCCAAAGACACTTCATCACATCATGCACAAGCCAAGGCACACAACTTATATATACATGCAGACTATATGAAGACATATTTTATATCACATGAAAATTAACTTGTGTTTTAAAGATTAAAAGAATCATCTAGAACGCACTTTGTTGATTTTGTAGGATGTTTTCTATGATTTTCAAATTTGCTGCCAATGACTAAGTCTTTTTAACAACATTTACTATTTGTAACCCATTTACCTGTTGCTACACTTTTCCACCACCTCCCTGCTCCCAGTAAAGGCATCTCCTTGGCAGCGTACGCTTGCCTCCAGGGAGCTGACCCTCTGCTTCGGAAGGTTGAGATCACACAGCATGCCATGGGTGTCCTGCAGGAACTCTCTGTGCTCACTGATTTTCACTTTTCTTCTGTTTTCTATTGCTGTCTCTCCTGTTAATACCACTCCTCTGCTCCATAAGTAGCAATCCTTTTTTCCTCTGAATTCTTCTAATAAGCCTAACCAATTGCACTCCAAGGTAAATGATCTCTACTTCTGTCAAGCTCGAAGGCTGCAAATTCTACCTTATATCTGAGGAAGAGCTAGAAGTGCCTAAAGCTTATGTGTCTTTTCCAAGTGTATCAGCTGCTCGATTATGAGGTATTACCTCTTCTTACAAATCTAGCCTTTAAATTTTCCATATTGCTCATCTAAAACTGTACTCTGGTTTCCTCTATGCTCTTATGGCAGCCACATATCAAGGAGCATTGGGAGAAGCTCCATTGCAAAGAGGTACCTAGTTATTTGGGTTAAATGTTCCCAGGTATGTAACAAAGTGGTGGGAAAGAAGAAGAAACTAAATGGAATTAAAATTTCTCTTACAACCCACAGCTCCCTGTATAAAGAAAATTGCATGCCAAAAGAGTCAAAAGAGTTAGGATGCAAGTTCCCCTTGTATCAATACTTGCAGGCAATCACTCACCTTTTTATGGAGAACAATGACCTTTTTTGATACAATGGTGACCAAGCTTAGAAGAGTAAATGGAAAAAAGTATGAAAAAAAACTTTTTTATTATTCCTTGTAATCAAAATGTAAAAATTTACATGATCTAAAAAAGCACCTCTTTATTAAAGAGTCGACGAAAGTATAGGTCAGTCCTATTATCCTTTTAAATTAATAAAAAATTCCTGATCTTTTAAAATTCAGAAGAATAATGTATATTTAAAATATTCTTTAATTACTGCAAAAGTATTAATTAGCAGTTCATGGATGCATAAGTAGTGATATGAAGGAATAAGCCATCTACTCACTATAAATATAAGCTTAAAAAATCATTTTATAGCATTTTTGTAGCTGTATGATGTTAGGTAGGTCATAACACTAGTACTTTCCGCTGAAAACCTAATAATTATTAACCTTTTTAATTTTTAAGCTGAATATTGACTTTGCAATAAATTGGAGTAAGTTCAATCTTACAGTCAATTCCAAACATGAAAGAGTTTCTCTCCCAGCCACACTGACCATTAGCACTAATTTACAGATATTTTCTTGGGCTTGACTCAAAGACGAGTCTGAGTTATCTCACTGTAAATGATTTTAAGTAACAGCACAGTAATTCATATATAAAGCACAGAATTATAGATACATAAAATCACTATTTTCTCTACCAAAATATAAAAGGATATTAGAAATTATTCCAAATCGCATGGGAAAGCGTTAAAATATACAACACAATCTTCCTTCCACAATAAGACCCACAGGTACAGAGGAAAAGTATGTGAAGCAACTCTAGCCCTTCAGGAAATGCGGTGGGTTTGCTTCTATATTTTAAGACTGCTGTTCTTCAGTGTTTGTTGTTACATTTTCAAAACAAACAAACAAAAAAAAAACTTTCCAGTTAGATTTGATCACTACTAGTTCTGTATGCCATCCTTCAACTCCCTGAAGTGTCCCTCTTCTCACCATAAGAGTCTGAATCACAGTGTAGTTAAGAAACTCCCTTTTGCTGAGCCCGTGGGAGGCTGGTTGATCAGGCAAGGATTTCCTGCTCCACCATCCCATTTCCTCCTCTCCCCATTACAATAGTGAGCCAAGACAAGCAGGATTGCAATTTCTCATCCTGGGAACCCAGACAGAGGAAAGAAGAAGTCGCAGGAGAGATGCATTTCCTTCGTAGGATATACTGGAGAAATCAATCAACAGACTGGGGAGAGGGTGGAAGATCAGTGATCCATGAGAAAAACACTCATGGCACATGGACTGTGGAGACCTGAGCTGAGAGGGAGAAATTCACATTGGCAGTGTAGGAAACCAGCCAGTGGGGTAAGAGATGCTCTCCCATGAGCTGATCCATGAGTCAAGCACAGAGGCTGGAAAGGTCAGACTCAACACGGTTGGAATATGCAGCGTCAGGATTTCATGGGGTCAACAGCGTATGGACCAATACATTCAGCTACAGGTGGGTGAATGAGCTAGAGAAGAGCTGTTAGGAAAAGGGACATGCACACATGTGTAAGCAGAAGAAGTAAAACATGTCAGAAATAGGATTTTATACTAAGAATATAGGAATCTTTCTAAAAAGTACAACTCAGAACCTCTTTGTTTCATACTAACTTCTCCACGGACACAAAGTTGTCCCAACAGTGCTGAACATTTCTTCCAATACGTCTTTAGCAACAGAGAAAAAAGTATTTATCATGCAAACAGTCATAGGCTTTTTGTGTAACCACACTCCAGCACAGCATCCACATTATTACCAGAATCTGGGCACAAATTCACATCCTCAGTGCTGTATCAGACTCCTTTTTACTGTTGGGAAACTCACACCACAACAGCTTTACACATAGGAAATCCGGAATATCAGATATTACATTTATGAGGCTGATATTAACTTCCAACTTCAGAAACAATATTGGATTATTTCCTATGTTTTTATATGTATGTATAAAGATAGAAACCTCCTCCAAACAAACCCTGAAGCACTGTCAAGAAAATTATTTCAGGATATCCTTTTTATGTGGACAGCAAACACCATATGGTCGAAAAGATCACTTGTGTCACATAGTGTCACATGTCTGTTTAACTAACTGATGGGATATTTGTTTGATATTCTCTGGTACATATAAAAATAAATAAATAAAGAAGGGAAAAACCCAAACAAACCTAACAAATCTAAATAACTTCCCATGTATTTCTTTCCTCATAATTTCTCTAATTATAAGGATAAAATTCTGTAATGGATATTCATCACAAGTATATAAATAAACCATTACATAGATTTTGTAAATTTCCTGGTTGACAGTTTAATTTTTAATAAAATGCCTGTCAGGACTCAGGCATCTAGGGGACTACCTTCAACAGGAAATAAATCAGGAAAGAGAAAACTCATTAAATTAAGGTCTGCAATGGAGGCATTGCTGGAGAAGCAACAACCTGCTGGAGTCCCTCCACCCACCAAGCTCCCAAATGTTATGTGAAAACCTTGCTAGTCTCTAAGTGACCAACTTCGCATTCTGATTACATGCCATCCAATTTCTACTACCCTAGACCTTAAAATAATGCAATTCTTGTGGCATTCCAACCCTCCAAAATACCAACAATGTCTCTCAGTTCTATGCCCTCAGCAGGTTTTCATAATTACAATTTCGCTTTGTGTGTGTGTGAAGCCAGGTCAATAATGAAAATATTTAATAAGATCTATCCTAGTGTAACCTTCAGAGTAATTACCTACTAGACCTCTCATCACTTTTTTTAATGCCCTTTGCCAAATCTGAGAGCCTGATTTTTATCAGTTCTCAGCAGAGCCTTATACTTGTTGTTCACTAAAAAGAGACAAATTTCCTGCTGATCAATATTTTCCCCCATTTCTTAGGCTGTCTGTTCACACCTATCCTTCTTTTTAAGGTGGTTACTCATCCTCTGAGGTCTACAGCTCTTTCCTTCTAAGGTTTTTAATCTCATGAGCCAGATGCTTAGGCTGTGCTCTGCAGGCCCTTGTTAACCTTCAGAAAGAACACACACTTCTTCGCATGAAGATGTACTTTCCACAGCAGCAACTGGCAAGAAGCCAAACAAAAAAGATCTAGAAAAACTCTTATAGCCATAACAGCTCAAAAATAATTTTAAGAATATTGTTAATCTTGGGAAAATATGATTCTTTCAAAAAGAAAAAAAAAGAGCTCTGTGCATAATAAAACCATCTCACAAAAAAAATTGTATTCCTCCATCAAGAGATCCAATTCTTTGTTGAGTTACTCAAATTGAAAAATAACAAAAATGCAGATTTGTACTTGGCTTCTGGTTCAATTAAATCTGAAACTATTCTGTTTTGGGAGGTTTGATCCACAAAAGGTCTGATCACACAAACTAAACTGCCAGTGAATGACAAACTGGTTGCATAGTGCTAGACAGTCAATGAATGATGCAGGTGGCTGCATATTGCCAATAAATGATATCCAACTTTTTGTTAGCTCTAGCAGATTCTACCTGCTTCCCTGTGGTTGTTTTTAAGAGCCATTTTTTAACTAGTTAAGGAATTGGATTATAGAAAAAAATGATTACACTGAACTTAGACGGATAAGCCAGAGACTGTACTGAGATTAGGTCTCAGTAACTACTAGAAAGTATATCCCTGGAATTGCACTAGAGCTGAAAGAGAATAGTGGCTTGCCTCGAGTCTTATAATCATGACTAGTGGGTGGGAACACAGAGAGTTTGTTCCTATTCTTGGCTCTAGCACTGGTTCACTAGATGTCCACGGTCAAATCTCTTTCCATACCTCAATTTTTCTCTGGGATACAGAAATACTCTCTTAGAGTGAAAACTGATGAAAATGGGTATGAAAGTGTTATATTATTAAGTCTATCCACCGCAAGATGTTCCTTTCTGTATTTATACCCATGTCTTCTACAGATCTCCTGCCTTCATATTAGACATGAGTACTAGAAGCAGGTAACTGACCTTTCCCATATGCCCTGTACGAACTGGCCCATATCACAGCTGATAAATATTAAAAAGACCCATAAATTACTTGAAATATGCTTACAAAAAGCTTAACTCAAGTAGTTAAGTGATTGTCCCAAAGTAACATGAAAAAGACAAGGCTTACAGTAAGGTTTACTTTCCACCATAGTTTTTTATCATATGTAATTGTCTTTATATCCTCCTGTGTGCAACCTAATTGTCTCCCCACTCTTCCCCCCACAGCAGAGTTAGGGCTGAAAAAGACTTTGCCATACTCAGAATGCAGTTTTAACCTCAAGCCTGAAGGTGACAATTAACAGGCCTGCCTGTGGCTGCCAGTCCCATGCCACAGGATCCTGCTTCCTACCTTGGCTTATACTCAGTTTCTGCTTGGCCATAAACCCCTGAACCCTCTGCTGACTCTAGAGGTTACTTCCTTTGCCAGTGCATTAGGGTTTTGGAAGACTTGGCTGCTTGCTGAACTGAACACAATGTGATCTTATACCAGTTATCCTACCTACTCAGCTCTGTTAAAAAAAGACTATAAAAAAAGGTAAATAGGTAGCACATTCTTTGCAGTATTGATGACAACGATGATGATTATTAATAAGTTAGAATGTAGATTTGAAGTAGTTGCTTTTAAACAAGTCTATAGAAAAAAATACCTAGAACTACAAGGTACATCAGATTTTTCCAGCTTCCACTTAAACTTATAAAGATTAAAGCATAGAACACTGTGCTTTTGTTAAAACAGAATGAAATAACTACAAAGACCAGGAAACAAACAAACAAACCAACAAATGAAATATAGGCAAGTGTTTAATAAATTCAAGCAGTCCAAAATTACTCTACATACTTATTAAAGTGCATCAGATTCTGTTTGGGCTCAAAGAAATCAAAATAAAGTTGTGATCCATATAGAATAAAAGATATCAGAAACTATTTTAGTAATAAGCACCATAGCTGAATGATTTCCCCTACCCAAATATCAAAGGAAAACAGCTGTCAAAAGTGTAAATTAAATCACTTTTAAATTGAACAGAAAATTATTTCCTATTTTCTACAGGTTATGATTTGGAGTGATCTTAAACCTCTGGAAAAGAATTTTCCAATTTTCAAAAATTCTGAAGCCCAATTACAAGTAATTATAGCTTTTCATTTTCAACATGATGAAATAATTTGATTCTTTTTACAAGAGGTCTGGTTTAGCTCAAAATAGACAAGTGCTTCTGCAATGAGTTAGTACACAAAGACAATAAAGATCAATCTCAAAAGAAAATCAGGGATACATGTTGGCTATAAATCATAAATGGAGCATTCAGGCAAAAATAGTTTGTGTGTTCTACAAATGCCACTTATTTCCAAGGCACATGAGTGAGATAAAGTAAACAGACCACTGACAGTTTTGGTTTTCAAAATGGGTAAGATTTGAAAGAAGAAAAAGAAAATGTATGGCACAATCACTACTGTTAGATCTAGTCTTAAGGAATAATTTGGGGAAATAGAGTGTAGTTATAAAAGTTTTTCTACATTCTCAATACAGAAGGAAAAGCTGGGACCATACCATACAGCATTAAATTAAAACTAAATATTATTTTAAGTATCTTGTTCCCAAGTCCACTTGCTTCCTCTACCCCCCCAAGAATTACCATTTTTTCTTATTCTCTGCTGTATTACTATTCACTAAATTAGGAATTTCATTTCAATAAAGCTCCTAAAACCTTTCACACAAGATCTAAAGCTCAACCACCACCAAGTGGTGGTTGAACCATAAGGTTCTATGTGCTTTGCAAAAGGCCTATTGTAAGTGAAAATACCCCTAAAATAACCAATACATTTGAATAGCATTATACTACACTAAGATGTATTTGAAGCTGAACTTTTCAAAACCATTTTGCAAATACTAAATGTGGTAGTAAATATCTACAGGTTGAGGACAGAGTTTTGCATCAATTCCCTAAATTATAACTAAACTCAATATAACACCCATTTGCTGATGCAAGAGGAAAAGTTTAAATGCACTGTAGGGAGTATCATCTAAATGCACTTATCAAAGAGAAGCAAACCCTACCCTTCTAAGCAGAGAAGTATCACCTAATCTGGAGGCAGAAAAATCTGAACACACCAGTTCTTAAACTCCAGTCCAAGACTGGGGAAGCCAGCTTGCCAGCCAGGCTCTGGTTGCCAGTGTTCCTACCTTCCTCTGGTTTGTTTGAAGGTTACCTATTTACAGTGTTACCCTTCAAAACCATGGAACTTTATAAATGTGTAAGAATGCACTTGTCACAACAGAAGCAGTTACTGATACAAAAAATACTAACAGTGATTATACTAAAAAAAAAAAGTCCTGTGGAATTTTTGTAACATAAAGTGTTAATAGTATTATTAAGTTTTATTCTTTCCATAATAAATAAAATACATCTTCTTTTTGCCTAGTGCTACAAACTGGTTAACAGTGTGCATACAATGTGTTATTAAGCGACTACTATAAAATTAAACACTCTTTCTGCTATATATCAAAGCAGCTGGTTAATATTAAGTTTTCAAAAACAAAATTAGTAGATTGAGCACTGACATATTCAACAAACCTAGGTTTCTCCTGTGGTCAAGTCTTTTGGAAGTGAAGCAATTCTTCAGAGACTATTCAAAAAAGTGTCAGCCAAAGGAAAAAAAAACAACCAAACACCAAACAACTGTTTAACCTCTAGTAATAAGGAGAATTTTTTTTTTAATATAGACAACAACAACAAAAAATGAGAAAGTTTAAATTTACAGACACTCATTAAAGGCTTTTAATGCTATTCGAGCCTTTGGGGTTGGTGTGTGGACACAGCAGTTCAACCAACAGCAGAAACAGGAAAGGATAAAGCACAAAAAGCCAGGCACACTAACATCAGAAAATTGACATCTACAGCCCTCCTACACCCTCAGGTAAGCATATAGTGGAAAGCTAGGCAGGATTTACTCATATGATAGAATATTATGTAATTCCATTATGCATTTTATTTTTATGTACCTCTTTTAATGTCATCCTATAAAACAAAAGACAACAAAGCTCATTCTATATTTGCATAGGCCAGGTATGGGGGTTTTTTTCTTCATGTTTCTCACCTGTTCCAGAAGACCACACAGGGCACTACATCATAGGAACTACACATCCTTGTCTGTCTTGGAAGGTTAAAACAGCAGGACGTTTGGCTGAAGGTTAAAGTGGTTCAGAGACTGTAATAGCAAATACTGCCTGCAGACTATGTTGGGTTTTGTTGTGTTTGGGGTTTTTTTTGTAATAGCAACAATATGGAAAGAAATATAAGCAAAAGGGATATTTTTTTTTCCCACCTCCTTATTTCTACTACCAGAAAGTATTTATTTTTATTAACATTTGCTTCTTGCCAGGCAGTTGATGCAATTAAAACTTGAAGTAGATTTTGAAATGTGTACTATTTTCTCCAGCATCTAACAGCCAAGAGTATGTTCAAACACCCTTGGGTTACCCCATCTAGCAAGACCCAGTCAATGTGAATTGAAAGTGCAAGTAACAAAACAGGAGGCTTTTAGCCTACATAGAAAAAAATTATTCTTAATTAATTATAAGCAAATCAAGAGAAATTATTAATATTAGGGGATAAATACATGATGTTTTTAAATATGCCAAGTACTTCTCCTGCATGTGAGGCCCTCCATTCACCACATGACCCTGGGGACAGGCAGAGGATCAGAGGATGGTTGGCTGAGAGGTCTGGAAAGATGAGGGTAACTCAAGTGGGTTGTGAGCCACAGCAAATCACATGGCAAAGTTACATTTGGTCCCCAGGCTCTAAAGTGCCTCCAAGGCCCCCTTTTACACCTTCCCACAACTAAAACAGAAACATTACAAACCTTCAGTCCACATAAGTTCAGATCACAAACTAAATACCACTGCCAGTCTGCTGGAGATCACGTAGTCATTGAAATCCATCCTGCCAATTGCATTCTTTTATCGACATTAAGGAATATTTAGAACACAAACAAATAAGGGTAATTATAGACTATTACTACCAAGATATCTTTTTCACAGAAAAAATATGACTGCCTCCAATCTGATTTACTCCATCACAGAGGCACACTATTAGTTCAGAAGTTTATAAATCTTCCCTTATAAGGTTTTGGAACAGTAACTCAGTAGACATGAAATCCACCCTTGTCACATAAGAAGTCAAGACACAAAAGGTGTCTAAGGCCCAAGAGGGCGCTCTTTATATCTCCAGAGAGGATGAAAGGATATTTGGAATTAGTAAGCAAGAAGTACAGGCATTCTTTAAAGGAACTTCTACAGCCTTCCATGCACTGGGCAGGGATGTGAGGGAAAGAGAAAATTTAAATGTACTTTGACTTTACAATTATCTTTGCCTTCAACTGACCTAGTTTAAGAAATGGTTTTACAAAGTTTTATCTTCACTGAGAAGGAGACATAAATAAATTATCGATCTCAATTTTGTTGGCATTTTGTTGACTTATGTATGAGATGATGAGATTTGCAATGATATACTCACTGTTCTCCAGCATCTTGGGACGAGTATTCTTCTAATTGTCTGAATGTCAAATGGAGCACATGGAGGGACCTACTCTGTGGAAATGTGTATGTGTATCTTCTAGGGAGAAGGTTGTGAGTTGTCAGTATATAAATAGTACTGTAATCAAGATATTCTTTGTTCAAAGCACAGTCTCTTAAAGTAACTTGTGACTAGCAGCAGCAGCAAAGTCAACAGGAACAAAATATCCTGAAATCAATCCTGACAATGTAGAAAAAATATACCAAGATACGAACAACCACCAAATCCTATAAAAAGTTTAGGAGAACTGTGATAACAAACTAATTCTTTACAGTCAAATTAGGTCTGTGCAATCTGGGATCGTATTTTTAAAAAAAAATGAAACAAGTAAGGATTTTCAGACAAATGATTTAGCATTTCTATGACCATGCTTTTAGCTAGATGCATAGGCCCAGGCTCAAACACACTGCATTGACTTAGGTTGTGACACTGCATATCCACTGCATTCTGAAATCCATGTTCAGAAGTCCTCCATTGATTTGCTACTGTTTTTTTTCACAGGGATCTATGCAAATGCAGCATGCCACCTGAGTGAAGCAACTTGTTTCACTCAACATTATTCTGGAAATAAAATTTAATCTGCTGCTGCCCAAAATCCTAAAACCAAATTCTCCGAAATGTAAAAGATCAGTGACATTGGAATCTCAAGGCTCATTACAATGGCTTTGTAATTAGCCTGCAAAAACCTCTCAGAAACTCTAAGTTGAATATTGTGCAGCTGAGTTTCTCTTCTATGAGGCAAATCCCTGAAACGAACAAATTAGTCACAAGGCCCTTAAGGCAGAAAAGTAAGGAAAGCTTCTGTTCTCTCCAACTCTTAACACGAGGGACTTCCAATGAAATTTAAACATTATAAATAGGCAATACTCTATCATATAATTCATAATTAGACAGTGGAACTAACTGCTACAAAATATCATTAAGGCTGAGGACTTAGCAAGGCTGGAAAAAGGATTAGACATTTATATGGTGTAACAAAAATATCCAGAGCTCTAATAATTTTCCAAGATCTATTAAACATCATGTTCCAGAGTTTAACCCAAACTCTAACCAGTCAAAGAATAAGTAGCTTAGAATCATCACAGAATCACCGAATGGCTTGGTTTGGAAGGGACATTAAAGATCATCCAGTTCCAACCCAGTGGCCATGGGCAGAGACACCTCCCACTAGACCAGTTTGTTCAAAGCACCATCCAACCTGGCCTTGAACACTTCCAGGGATGGGGCATCCACAGCTTCTCTGAGCAGCCTGTTCCAGTGCTTCACCACCCTCTGAGTAAAGAATTTCTTCCTAACATCTAATTAAACCTGCCCTCTCACAGTTTAAAACCAAGCTTCTTGCACCTTCCTCTGAAACTTTCACTGTTCATCACTGAATACTGAAAAAGGATGGGTTAACAAACCCAGTATGTCATGGCAATTCCTTTGCAGCTTTGAATAAAATAAGCAAGTTGATCCACAGTCTTCAGCTCCAAGCGGCTAATGATCATGGTGTGTGCAGTCATAAGAATCTAGGAACCAAGAGGAATGGGAAGCAGCTTCTCATGGCAGCCAAAGCTATATAAAGTAAGACTGCAATTACAAGTTTAGATATCAATGATACATTGCTGAATAGGAAGGAAAACAGGAGAAAAAAATTTAAAGAGTTTCTCTGAATGTTGTGTTATTAACCTATCAAAAAAAAAAACAACCAACTCATTAACAGTCAAACATGCAAGGGTAAATACAATTGACCTCAGAACTGAGAAGACTGTTAAGTTGAAAAAAATTTTTTCTCCCACCACTTCTTTGCTATTTCCTCCTCTCAAGGCAGCCCTGTCATATCTGTTCCTTTTTCCACAATGTAAACTGTCCTTGCTTTTCCCTGTCTCTGAGTATGTTCTAACCCTCTAAATCATGTGGCCTTTGTGTTTTCCACATCCCTTACCAGCTCCACAAGAGACGGGCTGTGAGGGGCCACATCAAAACTGACACCTCATAGAACAGTTGGGTTCCTAATGGCTGAAGAAGGCAAAACTCAACAGTAGAAGGGGGATGGAAAAAAATCAGACAGAATCTTGCAGATAACATAAAGCATCGGTTCACTTTTAAAAACACCAGGTCAAAAGGTTTGAAAAGAAGATGTGCAATTAAAAATGCATAATTCCAAATCCATACACACTAATCTCTGTATGTTAATAAGCCCATCTGTAAAATATGAGATAAGGGTCTAACAAATGAAAAAAGCACCACATTGATAGTTCCTATAAAACACAGGTCAAAAGACTGACTTTCTGTGTAAATATTTGAACTACATACTGTAAGTAACATTTCAGCCTCTGCATGCAATTATTAAATATTAAGTAAATAGCTGCGGATCATATGTACAAAGGTGAATGCAAAATGCAGCGATATTTAAATTAAGATCAAAACAAGAAACAGCCCCTTGGTGTTCTGTTTTTTTCTTCAGAGTGTGGTGGATAATAAATATCCAAGAGCTTTCCAAGGCCTCAGAACAGATTGGATCAGTTTCTTTATGTTTCCTTTTGTAATCCTGTCACAGAAGCAACGTATCAAAAGATACAACCAGCAATTTGGCGGCAAAGAGAAACGCTGCACCTCCCTCCAGTCCTTGAAGACCTTTTTTTTTTCCCCAAAAAAAGCAGAAGGCAGGTCTGATGACTTGCACTGAAGTGTTCAGATCAAGAATTTTATTACCCAATTCACCATCCTCTACACTGAGAGCTCCGACTAATCCAGCAGGTCAGGTACAGCAAGTCACAAACCATGGCATTTTCTCAAAATATTTTGTTTTGACAAAACAAAACAAACAAAAAACAAAAACCAACTCAGATAAGCCACTGAAGGTACTACTTGAAAAGAAAAAGCTTTTTTGCATTTTTGGGTAGCTGAAGGTACTTGATTCTGGTTTTGTTGATAAAGTAGAAACTCAAAGGTCCTTGAATGAACTAGTACAATGTAAGTAACATTTAGAACATTCTTATTTGCCCCTTTTTTTCCCCTACAAGTGATTAATTTTATGAAATAATGCCAACAATTTTTTATAAACTATAATGCAGTCTAAGAATAGGTCCCTGTATAAATTAAACACAGTAGTCACATATTTTGTGGTAGATTAAGGATAAAGCTGCTAGTTCCATGCTGTGCCAGATGAAAAGGAACTGTTTGAGTATTTTAGAGCATGCATATTTAGTAGGCTCTTCAAATTATTTATAAAACTTTGGGGGAAAAATTACTATTTAAGGAAAATAATACCATTCAGTGAATAAGGAACAAGAAGAAGACATTCAGGTTCCATTCTCAGCTTCCCAGAAACTACATAAATCACTTCTTCCTGTACAGTTTCCAGATCTACAAAATGAAGGTAAAATTTACTAATTTGGTAAGATGCTTTAGAATCTGTATATGAAACATCTTGTCACAGGAACTGAAACATCTTGACATAGGAACTGAGTATAGGAACTATATAGATTTGCCGAACTTCTGCAAGAATTCAAAATCTCAACGGTATGTTGAGCAGCATGGTATATTTATCACATTCTATACATGTGAGCAACACACATATATTCAGCTCAATCTCGTCACATTTAGGAAAACCCCAAGGAAATAAGGAGGGGAGCTGAATAAATATTCAGAATCATAGAAGACTGCCCTGCAGCCAGAGAGCTGTGGTTAACACAAAGCAAACCAATTCTTTACTACCTTCAGCTATGCTTTAGACAGTCAGAGACACCCCAGTCATTGGAGAATGAAGCAGTGATATGAAAGAGCTAAGTACCAAAGAAAAAGGCTGTAAAATCTACAAAACAAAATGGGCATTTACTTTAGCAACAGAACATAAATAAGTAGTAATGTTTTAATAAATGATGTAGGTGTAGGGAGCCTCAGCAAGCAGCTCAGCAGTTCCATGTAATACCAGTACTGAGGTCTTCAGAGAGACTTGTCCACATGTTCTTACAGCACTCTGAAATGCAATTCACAATCCCTTTTGACAGCCTCAATTTAGACATACCCACCTTTACAGTAGGGACTATACGCTACAAATAACTGTCACAACTTATTGAAGAGCTTAGTTACTTCTGGATAACTAAGAAGTCTCTTTGTCTTGAGCATGTACAAAGAGACCTCCTAGGAGAAACACAAAAGATATGCAAAAGAAATGAAGAATGAAGGTTTGCCCTAACAATGAAACTCACTGCTAACTTTTCTGGAAGTGAGACACTATCTTTCAATGGACCTCAGTGGAAAGTCTCATTAACTCAAGAAGTTGCCACTCAGTAACATTTCTATTGTTACTAATAATGAAGAAATACAATCAAAAAAATATTACACAGCGACAGTTCTGTAGCAACCCAGTAATCAAGTATTAAATAACATGGTTAAAACCATGAAATGACATTTCAAGAAAGAATAAATATAAACTGATACATCATATCAAACTTTAAAATGAAAGAAGGAACATTCCTGCTATTACTTATCAATCCAGAAGTTATTTCCCAGCTCTTTCAGTACTCCAGAAAAGGGTACTACCCCTTCCCTGTATGTCTAAGACAGGAAGGATACTACTAAAGAAAGAGCTACAGACCTTAGTGCTAAGTGTAGAAGATAGCACTCTTATTTACTAGATATTCCTTACCAATTCTTACTTTTTTCACTCCTTGAACAATTGTTCATGGGGCTCTTCATCTGCTTCACAATCTGCCCAGAAAATCTTTTTCCTCTGACAAACTGACACCTGTTCTTCATTCACATAGATAGATGCAGTAGTTGTTCATTTCTCATTCTGAACATGTTATAAAAGTTGGACTTTCCCCAGTCAGATTGGGAAGGAGAAACATATGAAAGGAGAATTTTTTTTCTACCAAGTATTACCAAGAAGTCTAGATAACATAATATCTTCTAAGGAAAACACTATAAGGGAAGTAAAACATTAGAACCAAAGAGAGTACAAACAGGAATGGACCGGTCCTCCCATTTTCTAAAGGACAGATGATGAATGCAATTCCGGACTTGCCACTCTTGGTACTAGCAGGCATGGCTAGAACACATGGGAAAGGCAAGTGGATAGACACGTAACTAGGAAATATCTCTGCAGCCTCAGTGCACTGAGCAAATGCATCCGCAGTCCTTTTTTCCAGGGAACAACTATGCACCTTCAAGAGTTCAGCTCTGACTTCTCCATACTCCACATTTAGTGGTTGCAGACAGTCCTCTCTTCTTCAGGTTGAGTCCAGCTCCCTCAGCTTCTCCTTTCACATCACTCAGGAAGCCTGAGGCTTGCTTGGGACTGGCTTGGTGACCCTCTGCCAGACCCACTATGGTCTACTGAAGTCTTCCTTGCACTTGGACTACAATACTGGACACAGTATTCCAGATGTGATCTCAAATGCCAGCTAGAGGGTAAGAATCACTTTCCACAACCTGACAGCTATGCTCTTGCCAACACAGCCCAGCATGCAAACAGCCTTCCTTGTTGCAAACACATACTGCAATATTCAACCTGTCCTCAATCAGAGGCATGGGGCCTTTTTCTGCAAAGCTGATTTCTAGCAAGACAGAGCCCATACAGTCCTGCTGCGTGAGTTTATTTCATCCTAAACATGGGATTTTGCACTTGCCTTTCTTTGAACTTCATGAGGTTCCTGTCAGCTCACTTGTCCTGAGTAGGTCCCACTCAGAGTAGGTCAATGGCTGCCCTGCCCTCCAGTGCACTGACCACCCCCACAAAGTTGCTGTCATCCACAGACTTGCTAAGAGTGTAGCAAATCCGTCTGCTAAATTAGCAGTGAAACAGAGAAATCTAGTAAGCATGATAATCCAGAATGGCCCTCTCCACACCACTGCAGAGGAAGGAACACACAGTGGCAATTTTTATGAGAATAAGAGTCTATCAGTCCCAAGTATTTGCTGCATCCCCATTAAAGAGCCTATGCTCTATATACCGAACTTGACAGAAGGACTGACTTTACATGGATATGTTCTACATAAAGTAGAAAGTGAAAGTCAGTGGTGGCCTCAGATAATATGACGGATTGTAAACAACTGGCATAAGTTTGCTTTCACCAATTTACTGGGGCTGCAAACCTCTTAAAATTGACAGAGCTTATTTGCCAATACTTCAAGAAAAAAATCAACAACAAGCTGTTTCTGCAATAAGCATCTTTCAAAGTGAATATCCATCTGACAAAATGCATTGCTGTTAATGTTTAGGAGACCTTGTTACAATTTCTTGCAGATCTTAACCATCTTTGACTGTCTTTGACTTTTGATTTACCTCAATAAGAGAATAACAAGGTATTTTTGCCCTTAATAGGAACTGAACTGAATCTGAATCCTGAATTTCTCTTTTAGAGCATGATATGGCCTTAAGAAGTGCAAAGATTTAAAGATGTTATGCCTCCAAGAACTCTGTGTTCATATTGAGACAAGGAACATCAGTGAGCTACACAAAATAGATTTTAATGCCAAATCAATCTCACCAAGAGCAATGGAAAAAGAGTTGCATGACCAATGCATTTTCTTTGGAATTATTCCAACAGAGGAAACAAGAGGAAAGCGAAAAAGCCGATTTCTACCACAAGATTTTTCCAGCATCTCCTACAAAACGTTTTATTTTCTCTACATGGAAACAAATCCAGACTATGGCACTACGACAGGTGACAGTCAACTGGAATAGCAGAGGGGGGCCTTTTTTAACAGGCCAAAGATGAACTATCAAGCCTAGTAGCTAGAGATTGACTGAAGAAAAATGTCCAAGCCTCCAATCAATACTGCTTGCAAATTCTGTGTTTGATTGACAAGGAGAAAGGGAAGGCAAGGGAGGACAGCCCACGGTCTCAGGTTCCCCAGGGAGGGAAACAACAGTGTAGTTACACATCTGTAATCAGTCACCGCAGGGAGAGAGGAAGGGTGAAGGCCATGGTATCCTGCTTGCCTACCTTTCAGCACACAATAGCTGTCTCAGCTGAAAAGCTGATTTGTCTGGGATCCTCACAGTAAACGGTATGAACGAGCTTCTTTGATCCATTTGCTGTCCATGACTAAGAAGCTCGTGCTCTGTCCTACCTCTGGAAGGGATCCGCATCTCTCGACTGACTTCACATTTTGCCTTTAGTGCCTAATTGAAATACTTAAAGGATGAGATTAAAGATTACAGCCACAAATAATTTTCTCTTTGCTGCTTCTGCTGGAAACTATATATTGGGCACCTGGTTGGGGAGAAGACAATAGGACAAAGAGATGCAGCAATATGATCAAGCAACAAAAGGATCATTAAACACAGGACACATGATTAAAAAACCAAAACTCTAAATGGACCTGGAGGCAAGTCACCAGTCCTTCCAAGTGAGAGCGGTGGTGAGTCACCGAAAGGCTTATATTCCTTCTGCCCACATTCTGCATGCACCTCCCTTTCCTAATTTCTGGCTAAATATCTCCTGCTGCCTGTAATGAGTACAGTTTCTGTTCCTATAAAGCACAAACACTTCTCAGACTAGGCTATCAGCAACTCATAACAGGCAGATATCTCAGCGTCTGGAAGACTGTGGTTTTAAAGACCTGACAAGGAATAATATCTGAACTTAGGTGGTAATTAAACTGTCTGAGCAACGCTAAGAACAGATACATTATCTTTTAATATCAGAAATGAAGTACTATTAGAGAACACAAAAGCACCTCTCTACACAGGAAACATACAAAATGGATCCTTCTCTTGCTGCTGGGAGCTCAACAGATATTCCTATGTTTGATCATATATTTGACATCACACTATTGCTCCTACTGATTACTGCCAGCTTTCCTATGCAATCATGCTTGTATAAATTCGCATTTCTTATACAACTTAAAATGATTTTCAGAAATAAATATTCCTATTGGCCATTTATTATGTAATGATTCATGGTAACATTTTTTGAACACTACACTGAGCTTCTAGTCTGGGGAGATGACAGGGAAGAAAAACCAAGAGACTTAAAACTGTAATACGTAGACCACAGTGCTATTACAGTCAGGGGTGGGAGGCAGGAGGGAGAATAGGGGAAAGAGAAGTTCAAAAAAAGTCCCAAGAAATCCATCAAGTCAAAAAGTTACATTTTATGTTCTGCGGCTTAAGATATTACAGGGTTACAGGCTATAAAAAAATCAAAATCATCTCTAAAACCATCATTTTCTGTCACATGCAGCATTTTGATGATTGGTGAACACAAAGAGAGAAATTCGGAAAGCTGTATAAGAAACACAAATGTATTTGAGAAGAACAGAGACCAAAACATTTAATTCTTTGAAATACTCAGTAGTCAGAAAAATAGACTGAAGCTGTAAATGAAGCTCTGTAACTGATGCTCAAATAGTTTCAGTATCTGATATTACACTACTTGTATATTTTAATTCTCAGCTGTATCTGAATGAGAGATCACACTTTCACATCTGCTGAGGCAAGGAGCTTAGGACTTCCTTTGTGGTTCCTTTCCAGATCTCTCATAAATCCATTTAAATTGACCTAAAGCTTTCTAAAAATCACCATTTCCTATATTTTTCCCTGACTTCATTGTACAGCACAAAGAGCCCACCATCACAGGAAACAGACAAAATGGATACTCTTTTCTTCCTTTTGGGAGCCCAGGATACAGGCACACTTTTGGTTGTGCATTCAGCATCTCACAGCCACTTCTACTCACAAACTCAATGATTCTATACACTCCACCACTATTATTTTTTCATTAGATCACTTACCAACAAACTAATTGCACATATTGGAAGCACCTTACTTGAACAAAATAAATTCTTATTCATATAATAATACATTCTGACAGAAAATATCAAATACTCTGACATCTTAACTCTGGCCAGAGTAAAATACCTTTGTCTAGAGAACTGCCCCAGAAGGCCACCACCTCCCGCTGCCCACTTTTCTAACTGAACCATTAGCTCAGAAGTGGTAGATAATCATGGTCAAGTTCAAACCCTAATGATGATGCCACCAGTTTTGTATCCTACAGCATCTTCTGTTTCCTCTACTAAACAAAGCCAGACCCAAAACCTCTGTAAGAACTGATAGAAGGTGAGTATTAAATAGCACATGGGCAGCAAAGTATACAAATTAGAAAGCACCAAAACCAATACTCTTTGTGTGAAATTATACAACCACTTCTAGGACTGCAAGCAGGTTAGATGATCATACTATTTCCTTCAGCTTTGACTCTGTGAATTTGTGCTTATTCCTGACTATTTCTATAAACACATTATGACCTTAAATTACAAATATGACACATTATTTTCCCCCATCTTCCCTACGTAAGAGGTACAGTGATCTAGGAACAAACAAGACTGCCACCAGTGGAATTCCTGCATCATTTACTGCAAAAACCGTAAGCACTTATTCAAGTTAAGAAAGAAATTTTAAAAAATGTTGCTGATAATTCACAGCCCTGCCTCTACCTCTCAGGGGCCATCTTCCATTCATTTTGTTTTCATCTTGAAATTATTATAGCCAAACCCAAAATTCTGATCTTTCTTTTGAAGTTCTGCCTTCTGTTTTACCATCAGTCTCGGTTACTTAAGGATTTCATTATCTACAATCAAGTTCCTTCGTTGGGAATTAGTTCTTACTCCTTTTTCTTTCTCTTTTACAGCAGCAGCTAAGAGCTACGTATTCTAATATCAAAAATATCACACGCATACAAATACTACAGTAGGAAATAGGTGACTATATCACCATTTTTTGAAGTTAGTTATCCCTCATTTTAGCCTTTGATGGGGCTCAGAATCATGTCTTTATATGTATTGTTGCATCAGTTAAAAGGAAAACAATTATTAATAAGATCTCTGGCTACTCCTATTTTATACAGGATTTAGCCCGGAATTAGTGGGAACTGTAGGAATCAGTACTACTATTCTGAGATGTCGTAAGAACTTTCCAGATGCCACTTGTTATCAGATCCTGTTCAGCGGAACTTAGTATTGTAAGCATCTCCCAAAGAAAATACAGGGGTCACTGAATGACGCCTGTTTCATCAAGGATGTTGAAAGCCTGTGGTACCTTCCGTTATTCAAGAAATGTTCTCTTTTTCTTTTGCTATAGGAAGTCAATACACACTCTAAAAAATGTTGGTACCCTAACAGCCCAAACTTGAGCAGGAAGCATAGTTAGCTCAATATAAGTCATTACTGACAAGCAGAAAACATGCAGAAACCCTGGTTTAAAAGAAAACCGTCTGAGTCTCATGAAATAACAACCTACGTTTTTTCCTACTAAGTTAAATCTTGGTTTTTGAGTATTGATCCCTGATATGATCAAGCAAGCAGGAAAAAACCCTCTGGAGCAAGTGGAAATAGATGAAACTCTACAAAATGTTCAAAAATAAACCTTCATGTGTGACCACAAAGAGTTTGTTACCTGTAAACAGAGAGCATCTGTCTGTCTTCCACAAACAACACACGGATGTAGACGTTACAGAAATACAGTTGCATTTCACCTGGCAGTTTGATGCAGCGTACTTGCACATGACAACACATTGATTTTACTTCTACCTCCATGCAGACATCTACGTAAAGAAATCCATTAGGCAGACAGTTCTCATCTCTATTGACTGACAGAGTGACAATCGAATACTTTTCACCTTCCAAACTGACTGACAGCTAGACACTTAAACAAGCCTTCAAGTTGCAATAATAGTATGAAACACTTTCAATTACCTGAATCAAACAAATCCATGATCCCACTAGTTGAATGTATTTTTCTGTCTGCTGCTATGCCTGGCTTGGTTTACACTGTTGTTTGGGCAATTCAGATCCCTAACAAGAACGCTACAAACAAACAGCAGCCCAGGGTTTCTAAACAATGAGTTATACCTCAAGTAGTACTGCTATAAGCATTTTTGTGACCAAAAAAAAATAAATGAAGCCAGCCTTTTGAATCACTTCCTTTCCAGGCTAGCAACAAAGCAAATATTTTAAACTTTAAAAAAAAAGCATGGGAAATAGGTATATCATTAGATAAGTGTCTTTCTAATACTAGTAAATGTTAAATGCCAGCCTGCCTTTAAAAGGTGAATTTTTTATTTTTTTTTTTAGTGAAGTGAAATCGTAACAAACAGTATTTTAACTTTGGATCTAAATATACAACCAGTTTAGCCAGTTTTCTAACTCAAATTCCAGGTATTTTTCTAGGTAATTCAAATTTTAATGAATGAAATTTCTTTCCAATTAAAACTGAAATTTATACAATGAACAACTGAATTTGACAGAGAAAAAACAAATTGGGAAATTTGATTTTTCAGATACGACAGCTCATAAGTAATCAAAACCATATATATTTGCATTTTACAATTTCTAGAATTAATAACTAAGGTCGAAAGTATCTAATGTTCTGTAGACATCAATATGTGTTGCTGCAAGACATTCAGCATGATCAGACAAATATCTAAATGAACATGCTTATAAGTTAAAC
>NW_026138136.1:675000-682500 GCF_025592945.1 Manacus candei | reverse complement strand
ACAAATATTTTGCCCATTTACTTCTCAAACATAACCATCAACCATGTCTTCTGTCACCACTATTGGAACAGTTTGTTTTAATACAAGTTTGGTCACTGGAACACATGTATAAACTTTTTAGAATAATTGTTCACTCATGTACAAATATACAAGAGTAATGCATTAGCCTACACGATGAACTTGTGTTTTAGTTACGCATTCCTACTTATACTAATGTTCATTTAAATATTGTGCAAAAGTCAAATATTATCAGAATAATATAACATTTTACTTTAGTGCAGCATAGATTTACCAGTTTGCTGTTTCCATAAGTAGTATTCTACATAATACTCTTTCTGCCTTGTTCAGGGACAATCTAATATTTAAAATAAAATAAACAACAGACCTTTTTTCAAGTTATATATAATTTAAGAAGACTCTGTTTCTTTTAAAAAATGCATAAGTAGTTCCATAAATAGAGTAGAAATTAACCTAAATTTATCAACATTTTTCCATCTGTAAAACACACAATATTAAATTCTTATGAAATCATTAGGCATACAGTTTGCTTACTCAGAACCAAAACATACTGCAGCATAAATGGATGGTTTGCTCTCTGAATTTTTTGAAAATATGATTCACAAAAAGAACCTCCTTTGTATATTCCATCCTGCCAGTTAGGCAAAAGCAATAATAAAGGTATGTAGCAACAACGATGATCATTAAAAAATAAAAGCAAAACCAAAGGAGAAACCCTTTACTCTCCACAGTAGTGGCATATTTTTTGGCCTGAAAATATCTCAAAACAATAGTTTTTCTTCAGAAAGACTTGAATATTTTATTTATGGATGTTGAACACGAATTTAGTGCACAGTATAACTGTATAAAGCTCTGCTTTATTTTTTATGAGAGCACCCCAAGGCAAGCAAACATATAATGTAGACCTGATGTCAGCCACCTCAGTATATTTGTTACGAATTTTTTTTTAACTCCCCAGGTGGAAGAAAAGAATTTACAAGCTTGTTATATCTACTACTTATGTAATTTAAATACAAGTTCCTCAGATCAGTAAAAAAAAAAAGAAAAGGGTGTAATTTTGTTTGTGTCACCCTTATAAAGAGACATTTGCTATTTTGTTGAATATCATGGCACACCACCTTACCAAATCTAAACTCACGAAACTACCAAAATGCATTTTAAAGACAACTGCACTTTTACTGTGATTCTTGATCCACTGTACTGTAAATATCTTGTCTTGTTCCAAGCAAGCACACCGTTGGTGAAATACGTGACATTTACTGACCAACCTTTAAGGAAATAATTAGATAAAGACAAGCTGCTGTTTTCCAGCCCCTATCAGATTAAAAATGTTTACCGCTTTACTAGAAAGGTATGCAGCACTTACTATCCAAATTATACAAATAAGTTTACGATTAACTAGATGTGTTTGCAATATTATGAGTAAACACAAAATCTGTGCAAAAATAATACACGTCTACTCGTAAAAGGGTTCCACGTCTTATCTTTAAATCCTTCTAAAGATCATAAAGATAAACGCCTTTGTAATGTTTGCATCTATTTATAACACACAAGTGCTGCTGCTGGAGGTGAAGTTAAACCAGCTTTTCCACGGGGAAAGTGGAAAAATTAATTGTAGCCTCTCCCTCCGACACTCCCTAGCGGCTGAGCGCGGAGGGGCACCGGCACGGCCGCCCCGGCCCCGGCCCCGCGGCCACGCCAGGTTTGGGAGGCGAGGGAGGCAGCGCCGGGAACAGCAGCGCCAGCCCGGCATCCAGCCCGGCGTGTGCCTGCCCGGCAGCCCCGTGCCCCGCGCCCCGGCACTCCGACGGCAGCACGGACGGGATTTCGGAGTGCTCATGCTCTGTGTCTCGGCGTTCTCCCATTTAACTTTTCACATCTGTGCACACGAGCGTGTGTGTGCGTGCCTGGGTGTGATTAAATCATCGAAAGGCTACCGAAAAGACGCACAACAACTCAGATGAAATTAAATCCCGGAAAGGAGGGGGGAAAAAATAGTTTCCAATTCACTGCGACTAGTGAATCGTTTGTGGAAATGCTTAATCTAGGAAGCATATTGCACAAAAACAACAAGGAACACACTTAATAAATCTCGAAATTCTTTCTAAATAATTAGGTAAAACAAATTCTGAAGGGGCTTCCAAGAAATTCAGGTATGTGATTAGACATAAGTTTACATGACTAGAGATACATTCTAGCAAACACTGTTTAGCATCTTACAGTCCATTCTTAGAAACGCAATTGTTACCCTTTTCCCCCCTCTTTTTTTTCCTTTCTGTAGCCCATTAAAGAGCTCCAGCGACTTACTATTGTGCATCCCTTGTCCTGACCATAATTGCCCTCCAGGTACAATCCTTCTCATGATTGAGATGTCCTAAACACAGCCAGGTGCTCTCTAGGGCAGCCAACGTATTTCCACAGTGTAAGGATCGAGTACTGGCCATGTCCCAGTTCCACAAACACCGGAGGGGCCACAACTAATGCTGTTTACCTTATTAAAATCTGTGATTCTTGACGAACTTCTTGTATATGCTCTCAAGAAGGGGTCAAATACATTTTCCTCTCAGAAGATAAACTCATTTAATGAATCATGTGGCTACAATAAAAATCTAAACATAGAAGAAAGCTCAGATTTAACACACATAATCCGAAATACTCAATTTTAAAACTTAAGAATAACAGAGCATTCATTTATTTTCTAGAATATTCAACCCAGTATTAAACTATAAAACTATTTTGTAAACACATTAAATTTTGGCCCCTAAGACTACAACACTGTAACTAAATGGGTAAATGAAAAATATTTTAGTTACAGCTAAGGCCTCTCAATATATTTCAAGGATAATGAATGAATCCTTAAATCGATACCATAAAATATAAAGAATTTATAAATAATTAAGACATTTATCTTCATGGTAGAGAATAAAGTTATTGTATGTAGTTTAGATATGAAAATGAAATTCCTGTATAAAACTGGTACCATTTTTATCATTTGTAGAGCTCAGTAGCACTGCTTATTAATAATAGATTAAGCAGTTGTAGCCAGCTATATAAATTGGCAGTTGATTGCAAAGGGACCTAAAATTGCAATAGCACAGCATAGCAGTTAATGCAAAAAATGGCCCTTTCATTTGTAAAATAACAAAAACCCTGCACCTTAAATTGCTGCGCTCAGCTTGTAGCTGTTGTAAGGTAAAAATGAAAGTATTAGGATAAAATTAAAGCGATATGGTGGTAGCATTTACCAGTAAATATGAGTACAAATAAAATTCAGTTTCAACACTTCCTTCTCATTGAAAATTAAAGCAAAATATTCACTAGTTTACATGACGAATTCAGAATCACTCGATCTGAGAAAGTCAAAAGGCATACCTAATATTTCAATGTTGTACTATGAGCTACTTCATACAGTACAAACGAGTAATGTACCTTTGAAAGAATTCCACTCTGCAAACTGCTAATGAGTTGCTTTTCAGAAGCAAGCTGCTTTTCCAGGGGCTTAAAAGAAATTCCTTTGTATCAACTTAGTTGTATGCAAATTAGGTTTAAAAAAAGAAAGACCTGGATGGGAATTGAGAATAATGAAACGTTGCAGTGCACAACATAGATGAAATGCAAAGGTAAACATACTTTTCTATGTGTTAAAGTCACTGCTTCATGCTTACCACTGAAAAGGCTTACTAGAAAACATCTGCTTCTATAAAAGCTAAAGTCAACTTGGCAAAAGCAAGTGCTAAACGGACAGTTTCCATTTAAAATGCCTAAACCCAGGAACAAAATTAAAAGAATGTTGAGACTCTGGAAGTATCCACTTTCATAAAAGTAACGTACAGCTTTTCAGCGATTGAGTTCCCTCAGTGTTTGCATAGTATAAGCATTCTTCCAATCAGGCACAATTAAAAATACTAGAAAAATGCAAGAGACATGACAGTCACTTACATTACAAAACCTTGACCAACATGACAAAAAAATATTATAACATTTTCCTGTAGTTTGAAAAAGGTGTACATAGAAAAATAGTGAATAGTGCATGACTAAGCACATGAAATAAGAAAAATGTACGGGTCAACTCGTTTATAGTAATTCAACCTTCATCTTCTGATTTACTTACTGTAAAAAATCTATTATAGCCACAATTTGGTAGTGAACTGTAGCCATCTACTGGAATGAACAGTTAAAGCAAATGTTTAAGACAATGTTCCTCCCCAGGAATTCGGTTGCTTTGAATGCTCTAGTATACGCCAGAAAAATGAACGGTGTTAGATACTATTAACACTGGAAAAGGAATACCTCTCTGAGCCAGTGCAGGCTAAACAATGTCAAAAATACACTCATTCATTTGGCAAGCACATTTAGAAAAAATGCAATACTTCTTACAATAGCAATGCATAGAATGTGCAATATAAATGGTGAAATTTTATGTTATGATCACTGAATTTACATTTTCAAAAGCATTTAATAGCAAGTGTTTCAGGTGAAACAAAATACTACTTACTGAATATTAATTTTAAAGCAAATAAAATTGAATAAGTTCAGCACATTATTATTATTACTAGAGGACAGTGTATTTCATTAATCATCATCAACATGTAAAATAGTTCTAATAAGCTTAACTTTATTTTAAAAACAAAAAAAAAGCTAAAAGAAAGTTAAAAGATCAACCCATACCAAAATCTGCTGCTGTTCTGAAATGAGAGAGCTTATCCCAATACTTATGGCAATATTCTGAGTATAGGCACTCCAGTTACATCCAACTTTCATGAGGTAAGGATTACTATTCCTAGAGGAATTAATTCAACCTATGTTCAGCTTTTAAGTACATCTAAGACATCTCAAATTCTATCAGGAAAGGAGTGCATATTGAAGGGATAGGAAGGACCTGCAGTAAAATCCAAACTCATTATGGAAGGAAAACCACCAGCAGAACGAGATGATAGTACCTTTTTTAGAGGAGATGCTAGCTCTTGGAAGAGTGAGCAAGATCTCCCCTTGGGCTCAGGGGAAGGGACTCAGTGGGAAAGTATGTCCGCTTCTTCCGGAAGTAGTTTCATCAACAAGCATCACTTCCTTGTATCTCCAAGACCCATCATCATGGTTGCAATAACATCACTACTAATGGTATGTTCTCAAAGACACTACTAGCAGTGCAGTGCCAAAGGACATTAATTCAGTCCCAAGCTGCAGGTATCCAGATATGGCATCAGATGTAAAGATGCAGGTAAAATTGCTGAATGGAGAAAGGGGAGACTAGTCAAAGCAAGACCCTGTTGTCACACTCTTAATGCAGTTTTGGGCCAATTTAATTGCTCTTATGAGAGGACTCATAGGGTATACTATTAGTACACTTTCCCCTCTGTCCTCAGGTATTTTGGCCCTCCAAAAGCGACATCAAAGTCTCTCCAAGCATTTCAGGTGTCCTAAGGCACTCAGTTCACATTATGCATAAATGCAGCAGAAACATGTTTTCTGTTGCATTTAGGCCTTAAAACAGACATAGGAGATTTCTCAACATTTAATGTCTGCCTTGAGTCAAACTAGCCCATCAGAATAAGGTACAGTGTTTAATCACTAGAAGAAGGGCAATCCAAGAAAATGGGAAGACTAATGGTCTAAATTTTAAACTTTGTAAATTGCTTCTGGAACTGTTTCCTGAAAAACGGGTCAAATACAGCTGGGAAGAGAAGTGAAGGATACTGATAATATCCAAGAACAATACAGAGCATACACACACACACACAGTCACATACATAGGGTATGCCCTACAAAATAGGAGAGTGCCTAGAAAATCCTTATGCCATGATTAACCCCTACATAACTCAGCCTCTACAGCTCAGAGGAGGCCATCATAGTATTAAGCAAAAATTATTATGCAGAACAACTCAGCAGATCTCTGCAGTCAGAAGGATGTTAAGGTCTCCTCAACTGTGTCTGAAATTTCACAAGTACATTTGAAAATCTGCTCTAATGTATTCATTAAGAGACTAGCAATGCCAGGTGTGAAAATCAACTGTTCTCAAAAAAATCCATTATTTAAGCTTTGTGGCCTGAGATGATCAGCAGCATTCAATAATTAAAAAAAAAAATCACAAATCACTGTCTAACAAAGTGAAATGTAACTGAACAATTTTAAATGGGAAACAACATCTTGGCAAGTCACAACAGCCCATTAATGAAATTAATTAGTTAAGGTATAAACAGTAAAACTTATACTCAGCAAATTCAGACAGATTAAACTCTGAGAGACCAATGATGGTCTGTCTCATTGATGAAACTTTTGTACAGCAAATGGGGAGGAATTTGTAAGAACCATCCCACCAGGAAGAAAGGGTAGTGAGATGATGGGGTAGTAATATCTTTAACCATCACCATTAAGTCCCAAAAAGGACAAATATACTCATAGTTCAAGGCATAAATCAACCACCTATTGTCATCAAAAGTTGGGAAAAAAGAAAAGAAGAAACAAATAAAATAGAAAAACTCGGCCTTCCACCCCTAACTATTAGGGAAGTTTACTCAGTTACTGTTCAGTACAACTCTTCTTCCAGCTCTCCTGAAATAGCTGGTACATCAAGACCTGAAGGTTTTAGTAATTAGAGTAAAATCAAATGCACTGATTGCTGGATTCAACCTTGTGTTGATAAAACCTATTCTGAATCTGTTAGTGATATAAATTCAAAATCTCTAGTAATATATGCTACTATTCAATGAATTGTTAAAAAAAATTAAATTAAGAAAAAACAACCCAAAAAACCTGTCAAAAGCACCAAACAAAATTCCTAAATCAGGCCAATTCCAGGTATATGTTTAGATGCAGGAATGATAAATAACTGCAGCTCTGCACAGACATGAATGTTTCCCAGTATTTCAGATACTCTACTACTAGGCAGAACAGCTTTTTCTTTCATTTTTTTCCCCTCCCTTCTCCCAAATCACTATCAGCAGTTTTTATAAAAGACATCTCAATGAGATAACTGGTTATGGAATCAATACATCGTATGACAGTTCATCCAGTCTGTGTAGCACTACGTGGGAAATAGTGCCCTTCTTGTTAAGGTTCAATATTAAAAGATATGCCTGAAATACAGGAGGCTGCTGAACAAACAACATTGAATGTCAAACAATTGACCATTTCTCACAAATTCTCAAAACCTGCTGAAGAAAATAACTGTGTATAGACAGCAACAACATTTAAAATTGCCTTTATCTTTTACAGACCATCATAAATTTGGAGAGTGAAAACCTGATGCTACCCAAGTCAATTGCACCCTGTTCTTTGATGAAACCAAAATGCAGTTTTACTGGCATTTTAAAAACATCTGCTTTTTCTACGTAACTCTAAAAGACAAGTTTGTGCCGTGCTACAACCACTTAACTCTCATTTTTATGCTTAATACAGGAATCCATAAAACCTGGGTTTGATTGATTAAATTACACTGGATTAACATGTGACAATTACTGCACCCACAGCATCCATACACATCC